>NW_028319072.1:70000-226475 GCF_062004578.1 Staurois parvus
TTTTCTCTGGGTACTCCAGTTTCCTCCCACACTCCAAAGACATGCTGGTAGGTTAATTGGATCCTGTCTAAATTGTCCATAGTATGTGTATGTATGAATGTGAGGTAGGGACCTTAGATTGTACACCCCCTGATGTGAATGTACAATATATATATGTAAAGCGCTGTGTAAATTGACAGTGCTATATACAGTTGTGACCAAAATTATTCAACCCCCACTGAAATTGAGTGTTTTGGCCAGTTTGACATTGCTTTTGATCATTCAGTCATCTTGCTTACATTTACATTAAAGAGGCACTTGTAGGTCAGACAAATATAACATAACAGTTATAATGAAATAACCACAAATGTCTTTTCTGTGCTCACAGCATTATCAGTTTTATTCAACCCCCAAGTGACATTCAATCTTAGTACTTAGTACAGCATCCTTTTACAGTTATAACAGCTTTTAAACGTGAAGCATAGCTTGACACAAGTGTCTTGCAGCGATCTACGGGTATCTTCGCCCATTCTTCATGGGCAAAGGCCTCCAGTTCAGTCACATTCTTAGGCTTGCGCACTGCAACTGCTTTCTTTAAGTCCCACCAGAGGTTCTCAATCGGATTTAAGTCTGGTGACTGCGATGGCCACTCCAAAATGTTCCAGCCTTTCCTCTGCAACCATGCTCTAGTGGACTTGGAGGTATGCTTGGGATCATTGTCCTGTTGAAAGGTCCAACGTCTCCCAAGCCTCAGGTGTGTGACGGACTGCATCACGTTTCCATCCAATATCTCCTGGTACTGAAGAGAATTCATGGTACCTTGCACACGCTGAAGCTTCCCTGTACCTGCAGAAGCAAAACAGCCCCAAAGCATGATTGACCCTCCACCATGCTTCACAGTAGGCAAGGTGTTCTTTTCATCATAGGCCTTGTTCTTCCTCCTCCAAACATAGCGTTGATCCATGGGCCCAAACAGTTCTAATTTTGTTTCATCAGTCCACAGAACACTATCCCACAACTTTTGTGGTTTGTCCACATGGCTTTTGGCATACTGCAGTCGACTCTTCTTATTCTTTGGAGACAGCAAGGGGGTACGCCTGGGAGTTCTGGCACGGAGGCCTTCATTACGCAGTGTGCGTCTTATTGTCTGGGCTGAAACTTCTGTACCCACATCTGACAAATCTTTTCTCAGTTCCTCAGCAGTCACACGGGGACTTCTCTCCACTCTACGCTTCAGGTAGCGCACAGCAGTCGAAGTCAGCATCTTCTTTCTGCCACGACCAGGTAGCGTTTCAACAGTGCCCTTTGCCTTGAATTTGCGAATGATGCTTCCTAAGGTGTCTCTTGGTATGTTTAACATCTTTGCAATCTTCTTATAGCCATTGCCCTTCCTGTGAAGAGAAATCACCTCTTCTCTTGTCTTCCTGGACCATTCTCTTGCCTTCACCATGTTTGTAACCACACCAGTAAATGTCTAGAAGGAGCTGAGTATCACAGTCATTTTAAAGCTGCCTAATTGGTGCTTATTATGCTTGATTGCTGCTCGGTGACATCCACAGGTGTTTTCAATACCTGATGGAAAGCACCTGTATGAACCTCTGTTCTTCAGAGTGGTAGTCTTTAAGGGGTTGAATAATTGTGGCAATGAAGAAACCACATAAGAACCATTTACTACTGTATTACATAAACAATTGATGTCATTTTAGTTGCATTTGGGTAGTTACAACGTCCTTGTAGGATTTGATTCTGAATACAATTCCAAATGTACACTATAGTCCCTAAACCCCTTTACAGCATTGGGGGTTGAATAATTTTGGTCACAACTGTAAGTACCTGAAATAAATAAATATTCCTCCTCACTGGGCAGATTGATTGCAGCAGGAGCTATTGGCTCTCACTGCTGTCAATTAAATTCTGTGACAAGAATGGCCGAGCCATTATAGATACAGATAGGGTGGCTCAGGAGCAAGCCTGCAAAAATGCCCCCTTTCAAAAGTGAAAACCACCCAAGAGTCCCTGTGAGCCTAGTCAATGCAAGTATACAATGCAGATTCCTGTGAACACACCTTATAAAATGTGCAGGAAAGTCACAATTCTCAACCAATACCCATGTGCTCTGGGCTGTACTTCTGGAGGGTTCAAGAGGACTTTTGCTTCCTTTTCTTCCTATAATAAGTTAATCATAACAGTTTAGAGATTTAACATATAGTGCAATACACATACACATACCTGATGATTCTGTCACAAAAGTTCCTTACTCAGGTACTTTCGATAAGGAGTGACAACACTTTGTACCCGTCTCTCAATAGTGCTCCTATGTTGTCACACTGGCTTCTGATGGAGACTTTAAGTGTCTGTTTTTAACATGCATTACACAGGCATGGCTCACTTTTGTTACCATTTGGAATCCCATCTTAAAAAATGGCATGCAGCCATCACTGGAGTGCATGTAGACAGGAGTTGGCTGGAAAGAGGCTGCAGAAGATGAGCAACAATGAGATTCAACAATGGATGAAAAACCATTCTGCCAACCTCGATCAACTACAAACTAATAGTAAAGTGCTGAATTACACTCTTTCTTGCAGTTCTCTTGTCTTCCATTGGCTCAGGTCATGCAAGCAAATACTTAAAGATAAATCATCTGATCTCTGTCTGCCAGAAGAAACTAAGCTCAAGCAAAGCTGTTGACCTTTGTGGCTCTCCCTTAACGTTCATTTTCCAAGCCCATGTTATAGAGACCAGGTGTCAGGGCTCCGGGTATGACCAGAGGTGTGTGGACTGACACAGGGAAACGCAGGCTTCAGGTATAGAGTAAACAAGACAATTTATGAAAGACTAAACAACACAAACGCAGTGCAAGGTAAACATAACACAGTGCAAACAACCCAACCTCCAACAGATAACCATATATACAAATCGAACGTAGTCGGCAGGCCGGGTCGGTAGCAAACGGGCAAACAGGGTACCAGGAGCGAGCGGAAGAGTGGTCAGGAATAGCCGAGGTCAGGACAGGCGGAGTTCGTTCAGAGTCAGGATCAAAGCAGAGTCAGGATCAGGCAGGAAGCAGACAGGATGCAGATACAGGGGCTCATGGGAAACATACACCAAGGCACTGACTGCAGGTCCTGACCTCGGCTATTCCTGACCACTCTTCCGCTTGCTCCTGGTACCCTGTTTGCCCGTTTGCTACCCATCTGCCGTGTGAGCTGCAGTACCAGGGCTGGCCAGCGGGTTCTCTCAGCAACCAGAAGCTCACTCCTGCAATCAGCCATCACCTGAGGCTGATTGCAGGAGTGAGCTTCTGGTTGCTGAGAGCACCCGCTGGCCAGCCCTGGTACTGCAGCCCACACGGCAGATGAGTCCCACCACTAATGGTGAGTCCAATCCTGACACCAGGTTATCAATGATGTGGCATTTGGTCACATGATAGATACCAAGCGATCCCAGAGTGCCATTGTCTGTAAAAAATGGATACGTATTTTAGTACTTCTAGTACCAGGAATTTGAGGAGCGAACCCCAAGCAGACCTAAAATGCAAAATTGACTTCAGGTCAGCTGGTCGACCTTGCAGAAGCCATTAAACAAATGGCCTCCAAATACCTCACCTGAAATATGGCCACTGCCTCACTTCCAATTCCATCTGTTAGCCAACGCAAAAGACATCACTTACGTGAGGAAAGGGCTCTGATTGGTTGCCAGAAGCAACTGATTGGAACATTTGCTTCACATAGAGGCTGACAGATAGAAGAAGAAATGATAGTGGATCTGAGACAGAAGCGCTACACTGCGTTTCAGGGGCCAAAAAAATTCCCCTTTATCAGAGCATTAAGATGAGAATTTATATGGACTTGATCGAGGCCGAGGCTGCGCTTCCTAATGGTATTTTAATCAGTGCAGTATCGGGCACAGGACTTGTCAGCAAGTGGTTTAGCATCAACCTAAGTCCTGTGCCTGATACTACACAGGTTAAAATACCATTAGTAGCGCACCCTCAAGATCCTTTACATTCTCATCTTTAAGCCCCGATGAAGGGAGTGTTTTTTGGTCTCTTTGGTCTAATCATTTTGCAGCTAAGACAGTTTACTTATAATGTATTTAGCTGCTTTATTGAAGGTCAGATTTAGGGGTTAGTTTGGGAATTTTTCACCCCCTCTCTTTTTGTGTCAAACAGCATTTATTATGGGACAGATAAGCAAACTTGGGCTTATCATTGGATTTGAAGTGATTGTAATGCTTATTTTTTATAGTATTGCACAGAGCAGCACTGAAGATCCTCTTCTCAGGTCCGCTGCCGGTGCTCTTGGCTCCTCCTCTTCTAAGTGCACCACTGTAGGGAAGCCACTTCCTATAAAAGGCACACCTGCGGGCTTGCTCCCAAGCTAGGCTGTGTGCATCCATTCATACACACACAGCTCTCTGCTAACAAAATTTGATTTACCTGTGTGAATGGAGAGAGAGGAGAGAACCGCTGCAGATGGGCACAGCACTGGATCAAGATTGGGCTCAGGTAGGTATACAGGGGGGTGAGGGGGTGATACAATTACAGGGACATTTTGTACCTTAATGCAGGGAATGCATTAAGGTAAATAAAGATGCAGCCTTTACAAATACTTTAAATATATATACTAACACAGGCATACCATGGCTTTCAGGGCAGGTAAAGGGATCTTTACAAAAAGTAGAGTCTCATAATAAACAGATTTTAGAATTTATTTTAGGGCGGTAACTGAAATTAGTTGTAGGTGATTTTCCTTTAAAAATGATGGTATAATTTCAGCTTTAAAGGGCTTCTGAAAAAAAAACAAAAGCAAACATTCTCTTTATCTGAGTTTCTATGTAGATGGACAGACAATGCTCTTCATGCCAAATTAAAAATATCTACACCTGCCTCTACCCAGGAACATACAGCAATTAAACAATGCACATTATCTCTGTGGGTATTCCTGCGCAACTTCTCGTCAAAATGGAGACTTATCTCATATTGTGTGATCACTCTGAAATCTTGTCCTCTTCAATTTAGATGCACACATCACAGTAATTAGTGGTACCAGTTTTAAGCTCCTCTACAACAAACACAAAATAGCTGCACTCCTTTAAATCAGCATATTTGTGTTCCTGTGACTTTCCTGTAATGGTTCCATATACTTGAAACTCCACAAAGAAGATAACTGGATCAGACTGGCAAATTCAAAGCTGAACTCTAGCCAGGGACTTCCCACTATATTTTACCCCCTGTAGATTTAAGAAAAAAAAATCACTAAATAGCCCAATTACCTACCTGAATTCACAGTCACACAATGTGCCAGATCTTAAGTCTACTTTTTCTGGACAGCAGGGTGGAGGAGGTAAATGTGCTGTCTGGGGGCTTGAACATTTCCCATCGAGTTCATCAGTGGAATCTTCATATTGTTCTGAAGGTCCAGCAACAGCATAATAATGTCCCAATGAGGGGAGGCAACAAAGCCAATCAGACTGGACCTGGACAGCAGTGGTGGATGAACCAATCTTAACTCCCAGAAGAGGCACTGAGGAGGGTCTTGTGACAGGGGAGTTCAAAGAAACTTTGGAAGGTTTAAAAAAAAAAAAATTGAGTATCAGTGAGATGGCTGCAGCACTAATCCCAGGTGCATCTGTCCCCCGCTTCTTCTAAGACTGAGAACTGAGCAATCAAACACTGCTGATCACTCAGTTCTTGGTCTTCAGTCTGCAGAGAGCTTTCACTGGCTCCCTGCTCTATCCCTCTAGTGCTCACTGAAGCACCAGACTGTGAAGGGGGAGGGAGCTGCTGGCTCAGGCTCTCAGCAGCGCTCTTAGAGGCTGAGCCAGCTGCCAGTAAGTCATCTAGGTGGATCCGGACTGTAAAGTCTGGATCTCTTCAGAGCCTGAAACATCAGCCGACAGTGAGCTTCAGCCCACTGTCAGCTGAAAATGAGTCACAGGAGTGCAGAACAAAGTGCATTCCTGTAGTCCATAGGAGAAGTAGGGCCAAAATAGCTTTGACCCTACTCCTACCTGGATGCACTCCCTGCATTAAGATTAAGAGAAATTTTTTTTTTTGCCATTTAAGGTGCCCCCCCAATACTTACCAGAGTTCTGAATCAATCCAGCGCTGTGCTTGTATGCCGATCTTCTCTTCTCCCCCTCTGCTCTCACAAGCTTGGCTAAGAGCCATTGGCTCCTGCTGCTGTCAGTCAAATACCGTGAACAGAAGAGTATGTGTGTGTGGGGGGGCAGGGTCCAACTGTGCTGTGTGTGTCCATGAGCGCACACAGCCTGGCTCAGGATCAAGCCCACTCATCTGTCCTCATAACAAACACTTGCTATGGGGCAGCCAAAGAAGAGGAGAAGCCAAGATCACCAACGGACAACCCTAGAAGAGGAGGTGCAGGGCTGCTGTATGCAAAACTATTGTACAGAGCAGGTACAGTAAGTATAACATGTTTATTGTTTTAATTTAAAAAAAATAACAGCCTTTACATTCACTTTAGGAATGAAAATTGTGCATTCAGAATACACAGGAAACCGCTACTTGGTAGATAGTTGAGCTTTCTGTCCAGGAATTACCATAATGCATCATCCCATCTTGCTCCCTTTTGTCCATAACCGGGTGCCCTTAGAACCCTTTTTGCTTACTAGTTTATAGTGCAGTAAAGGTATTTCCAGACACACCCATTGTAGGCTTCTTCTTGTCTCCTACACAGAGAAAGCCTGATGTATCAAAGTATCCTTAGTAAGTTTGTAATCCGGTGATACATAAGAATCTACAGAAAGGAGACCTTCCACCCCACATGTGAAGTTTGGCTGAAAGGGACTACATAGAACTCAGAATTAGAATAATCAATTGAAGTATTCTGAATTTACCACCACAACAGTGTTTCCTGGAAAGTAAAAACAGTTTCACTCGCTGTTTGGAATTTTTTTTTATTTATTTGATTAGAGCAGGGAGAGTCTTTTTTTATTGTTCCTTGTGTCCCTGCTGATATTCTCTCATTTCCTGCGTGGCCACCACAGATTCCAGATGCCCAATATTAGACAAAGCAAAGGTGCAGCTCTGAAATTGATATAAACTCTAAAATGCAATAACGTGCAATACATCCAAAACTTATAAACCAGCAAGAAACAATATTTATGTTACTCTTCAACTTTTGTCTTTAAAGCGAAGATAGTGCTAATTAAAGTGACAAGTAAATCAATACTGGCAGATATATAAAGTGACACAGTGTAAATAATCCTCCTTAAAGTGATTAATAGTGGTGATAAAGTGACAAAATCTATATATGTAAGTATTAATAAACGTGAAGTTCCAATATGAGATCTCAGATAAAGGTGATCCTCTTTCTATCTTCTGGTGATAAATAAATAATAGAATTGCGCACTCACCAGATGCGCAATAACATCACGCATTTGAGAACACAATTTCTCAGTGGGTCAGCTGGATCGTCTTATGGACATCTAAACCCTGGTATGGACTCCCCTCTGGATCATCAGTGGAATGCAGCACCTCTCACCTCCTCCTTAGATGGCTCTGTGGGTGGTAAGGCTCATCAAGAGCCCCAAAAAAGGATGCCAGAATAGCGTGATACTGCTTCAGAGGGTTTTATTAATCCAATCACAGGTAAGTAACAAGATAAACAGAAAAAAACAGAACTGACCATATAAGTGTTGTAAAGATGGCCGCCGGACCTGCAAGGGGCCTCGGCGGTGTGACGTCAGGTTGTTGCAGCTCCTTCATGATGCGTTTCGTGCTCTAGCACATAGTCATAGGGGACCCCTTGCAGGTCCGGCAGCCATCTTTACAACACTTAAATGGTCAGTTCTGTTTTTTTCTGTTTATCTTGTTACTTACCTGTGATTGGATTAATAAAACCCTCTGAAGCAGTATCACGCTATTCTGGCATCCTTTTTTGGGGCTCTTGATGAGCCTTAACACCCACAGAGCCATCTAAGGAGGAGGTGAGAGGTGCTGCATTCCACTGATGATCCAGAGGGGAGTCCATACCAGGGTTTAGATGTCCATAAGAGGATCCAGCTGACCCACTGAGAAATTGTGTTCTCAAATGCGTGATGTTATTGCGCATCTGATGAGTGTGCAATTCTATTATTTATTTATCATCAGAAGATAGAAAGAGGATCACCTTTATCTGAGATCTCATATTGGAACTTCACGTTTATTAATACTTACATATACGGACTTTGTCACTTTATCACCACTATTAATCACTTTAAGGAGGATTATTTACACTGTGTCATTTTATATATCGGCCAGTATTGATTTACTTGTCACTTTAATTAGCACTATCTTCACTTTAAAGACAAAAGTTGAAGAGTAACATAAATATTGTTTCTTGCTGGTTTATATGTTTTGGATGTATTGCACTTTATTGCATTTTAGAGTTTATATTGATTTCAGCGCTGCACCTTTGCTTTGTCTTATTGTTCTCAGAAGGTTTTTGGTACTTTTTTGTGGTGTTACAGCAGCTCACCCATAGTGCTCACTTTTTTGTTTTATACTCAGATGCCCAATATTGTTTGGGTACAGGTTCAGTTTTTGGACAATGGACAATAACAGATGCATTTTCTGATGCTATTTAACATTTGATATCCTATGACCAACCTTTACATGTTTTGTGAGATCAGGCAATGATGTCGGATGAGAAGGCTTGGCTCTTAATCTCTGCTCTAATTCATCCCAAAGCTGTCCTATCAAGTTGAGGTGCAGGTCAGTCAAGTTCCTCCACCTCAAACTCGCTCATCCATGTCTTTATGGACCTTGCTTTGTGAACTGATGTTATAAGCGTTCCCTTCACTGAAAATAAGGGGCCAAGCCCAACCCCTGATAAACCACCACACACCATAATCCCCCCTCCACCAAACTTTACATTTGGCACAATGCAGTCAGTCAAGTACCGTTCTCCTGGCAACCGCCAAACCAAGACGTGTCCATGGGATTGCCAGACAGACTCCAGAGAACACATCTCCTCTGCTCTAGAGTCCAGTGGTGACATGCTTTACTCCACTGCATCCGACGCTTTGCATTGCACTTGGTAATGTAAGGCTTGGATGCAGCTGCTCGGCCATGGAAACCCATTCCATGAAGCTCTCTACGCACTGGTGTTGTGCTAATCTGATGGCCACACAAAGTTTGGAGGTCTTTAGCTATTGACTCTGCAGACAGCAACTTCTGTGTACTGTGCGCTTCAGCATGCGCTGACTCTGCTTTGTCATTTTACGTGGCCTACCACTTGGTGGCTGAGTTGCTTCCACATTGTTAAAATACCACTAACAGTTGACCATGGACTATTTAGTAGCCAGGAAATGTCACGGATGGACTTATTCCACAGGTGGCAACCTATCACGGTACCACGCTTGAATTCACTGAGCTCCTGAGAGCGACCCATTCTTTCACAAATGTTTGTAGAAGCAGTCTGCATGCCTAGGTGCTTGATTTTATACACCTGTGGCCATGAGGTGATTGGAACACCTGAATCCAATGATTTGAAAGGGTGTCCCAATACTTTTGGCAATATAGTTTATACTAATCTCAACAAATGCCCATAATGCTATTATTAAATTCTTTCTGATACTTTGCCAGGCTCTAACTGCAGCTGTCTTTAGTTGTTGTTTGTTTGTGGGTCTTTCTGCCTTTAGTTTTGCCTTCAGCAAGTGAAATGCATGCTCAGTTGGGTTGAGATCAGGTGAGTGACTCGGCCATTACAGAATATTCCACTTACTTTCCTTAAAAAGCTACTAGGTTGCTTTTGCAGTGTGTTTTGGATAATTGTCCATCTGTACTGTGAAGCGCCGTCTAATCAACTTTGTTGCATTTGGCTGAATCTGGGTTGACAGTATATATCTAAACATTGCAGAATTCATCCGACTGCTTCTGTCTTCTGTCACATCATCAATAAACACCAATGACCCAGTGCCACTGGAAGCCATGCATGTCCATGCCATCGCACTACCTCCACTATGTTTTACAGATGACTTTTTGTGCTTTGAATCATGAGCTGTTCCAAGCTCTCTCCACACTTTTTCTTCCCGTCATTCTGGTACAGATTAATCTTAGTTTCATCCGTCCAAAGAATGCTTTTCCAGAACTAGTCTGGCTTTTTTAGATGTGTTTTGGCAAAGTCTAATCTGGCTTTTCTATTCTTCAGGCTTATGAATGGTTTGCACCTTGTGGTGAACCCTCTGTATTTGCTCTCGTGAAGTCTTCTCTTGATTATAGACTTTGACAATGATACACCCACCTCCTGGAGAGTGTCCTTCACTTGTTTGGATGTTGTGAATGGGTTTTCCTTTACCATAGAGAGGATCCTGCGATCATCCACCACAATTGTCTTCCGTGGTCATCCATGGCTTTTTATGTTGCTGAGCTCACCAATGCGTTCTTCTTTCCTCATAATGTACTAAACTGTTGATTTGGCCACTCCTAATGTTGCTATCTCTCTGATGAATTGGTTTTGTTTTTGAAGCCTTACAATGGTCTGTTTCACTTGCATAGACAGCTCCTTTGAACGCATGATGTAGGTTCACAGCAATAGATTCCAAATGTAAATACCACACTTAGAATCAACTCCAGACCTTTTACCTGCTTAATTGTTAAAGAAATAACGAAGGAGTAACCCATGCCTGGCCATGAAACAGCTTTTAATTCCATTGTCCAATTACTTTTGGTCCCTTGAAAAAGGGGGGGATGGCTACTCTTAAGAGCTGTAATTCCTAAATCTTTCCTCCAATTTGGATGTACATAGCCTCAAATTAAACCTGAGAGTGTGCACTTTCAGCCCGTATCCATTATAGGACTATAGCTTGAATATGTTTTGGTACATACCTGAAAAAAAAACTAAAATTGTGCCTGTGTCCAAATATATATGAACCTAACTGTATGTTGAAATGATTATGGACACAATAAACTTATGATCACTTTATCTACGTGTCCCTTGATACACATGTGAATACTTATTAATGTATATGCATAGCATTATAGGCATTTGTTGAGTTTAGCATATAGCGCCTCCTACTGGGTTTCTTTTCACTGTAAATTGTAGCTGTATTGACCCTGCTCACATCCCTTGTCAACTGCAACGATTTCCATCCTTGTAGTTATCAGGCTGCTTAGCCAATAGGATCTAAACTTTCTGTTTAATTATCCCACCTGCTTTTAATGAATAGCGTGTCAACTTTGACAAGGGCATATCCTACCCCTTTGAGGCTGAAGACTAAAATAGAAGCCGTGGCAAAACTGCAAGTCTGGCTAGTGCACAGGCTTCACATAGACAAGGGCAGTCTTGAGTTGTACATCAGCCAGTAACCGTTTGGCCTCATGTTCTTTCCTGGCTTAAAGAAGAACTTCAGGTAAATTTTGTATTTCCCCATGCAGTGGGGCTATGCCCGCACTGCATGGGTTAACTACTCATTTTGTCTAGGGACGTCTAGGGGAAAAGCTATACTTCCCCAATTCTTTGATCCTCCGGAAGACAGTGCTCCCCCATATCCACTGGTGGACTGTTTCTGTCGTCCTCACATCTGGAGCCGGTCTATGGGCATGATGACTTCAGGAACAGTCCATTCACAAGACCTCTAGCGTGCGTGGAAGGCAGGAGCGACGGGGACCGGTCTTGTGCTCACAGAATTGGCAGATTAGATAAGTATATCTCTGCTCAACAATCCCCTAGACCAGCAATGGGCAAACTACGGCCCGCGGACCGTATACGGCCCGGTGGACCTTTTAATCCGGCCCGCGGAGCGTGATACTGTCAGGATGGCTGTCAGGATGTGTGTAGGCGGGGCAGCGTGACGAACGCGAGGGGAGCTAGGCTCCTCTCACAGTCCACCCTGAAGACCGGTGTAGCATGAAAATCTGTCTCCTATGAGGATCTGTCCCCCTCGACGTATCTGCGCATGTGCCGGAGATCGCCGATCGGCTGCTAATGCCTGAAACTGGCACATGCGCAGATACGTCGAGGGGGACAGATCCTCATAGGAGACAGATTTTCATGCTACAGCGGAACGGCGCGGGAACACGGCGAGAGGAACGCGCGGAGCAAAGGTAAGTGAATTGACACAGGGGGGACTTAATATGGGGGATGAATTAATATGGGGAATGAATTACTATATGGGGGATGAATTACTATATGGGGGATGAATTACTATGGGGGATGAATTACTATGGGGGGTGAATTACTATAGGGGGGATGAATTACTATGGTGGGTGAATTACTATATGGGGGATGAATTACTATATGGAGGATGAATTACTATGGGGGATTAATTACTATATGGGGGATGAATTACTATATGGGGGATGAATTACTATGGGGGGTGAATTACTATATGGGGGATGAATTACTATGGGGGATGAATTACTATATGGGGGATGAATTACTATAGGGGGGATGAATTACTATGGGGGGTGAATTACTATATGGGGGATGAATTACTATGGGGGAAGAATTACTATATGGGGGATGAATTACTATATGGGGGATGAATTACTATGGGGGGTGAATTACTATATGGGGGGTGAATTACTATATGGGGGATGAATTACTATATGGGGGATGAATTACTATGGGGGATGAATTACTATATGGGGGAAGAATTACTATATGGGGGATGAATTACTATGGGGGATGAATTACTATGGGGGATGAATTACTATATGGGGGATGAATTACTATGGGGGATGAATTACTATATGGGGGATGAATTACTATAGGGGATGAGTTACTATATGGGGGATTAATTACTATGCTTACTATGGGGGAATATTACTATACTTACTATGGATGACACATACACATCATTCATCTACTCTTGGTCCGGCCCCCGGGTCCAATATATGAACCCATTGCGGCCCTCAAGTCAAAAGGTTTGCCCACCCCTGCCCTAGACAAAAAACAAGCAGTTAATCCATGCAGTACTGGCACAGCCCCACTGTATGGGAAAATAAAAATTTTGATCAGAGTTCTTCTTTAAATATTGGAGTGAGTGTACACATATTTTATATATACTCCTACTAACAGCACTTTTGTAAGTACCTGTATTTATGTATTCATCTAACTTTTTTCACTTTATTAACAAGAGTAATTTATTAGCTGATCTGATTCATTTTATAGGCTTTCAACTTAGTCTTTTATTAGATAATACTTCTGATTCATAAGAAATCTCTTTTAAAGAATTTATGCAGTCATTTTGTTTGATATTAGAGTTTATGGGGTGTATTTACAAAACAAAAATTGCATAGCAATTTTCCCATTGAAAGCGCATGTATCTTCGTTCTGTACAGCTGGGGCAAAAAATGTTGTTAGGCTATTCCCTGTGCTGGTTAAATGTTTTTCATTGATTTGAAATGAAAAATACTGCATTGGGCCACAAGATGGCACTAAATATCATAGGAAAGACCCAATCCAACTCAAGCTGTCAGTTCTGTGTTGAGTGGAACAAGTAGAAATGAGGCACTTGGCTCATATTATCAGGCGATCAGATTGTAATATATGCAGGAGTGGGACTGACTCCCATAATGCTGCACTCAAAATTGGGGTGTCTCTAAAACAGGGTAAATAGATTTGAAGATTCACTTGTACAAAGTCCAATGAGGATGCCAAATGAAAGTCCTGAGAGTAAATATTTTTTTAATATTAATGATTGCTCACAAAAATACAACATAAAACAAACAACACATTTTTGGGGTTCAAAGATAGCCAAGTTCTTCAGGGCTAAAGAAAACAGACATAAAAACATAATAAACCTTATATTGTTTTAGTTGGCACCAGGATACATGAACTTATAAATGTGACAATTCATGAAAAAAAGGAGACAAATGTTCAACCAATATCAATATATACAGTTGCAAGAAAAAGTATGTGAACCCCTTGGGATTATGTGGAGTTTTGCATGAATTGGGCATAAAATGTGCTCTGAACGTCATCTAAGTCACAACAATAGAAGAACACAGTCTGCTGAACATAATGCTACACAAACATTAGATGTTGCCATGGTTTAATTGCACATAACATGTAAACATTCACAGTGCAGGGAGGAAAAAGTATGTGAGGCCCTAGCTTAATGACTTCTCCCAGAGCTAATTGGAGCCAGGAGTGAGCCAACCTTGACTCCAATCAGTGTGATGATATTGGATGTGTTGCTGACAGCTGTCCTGCCCTTAAAAAACACACACCTGTTTTGGGTTTACTGGTTTCAAGAAGCACTGTCTGATGTGAACCATGCCTCGCAGAAAAGAGCTCTCAGAAGACCTACCATCAAGAATTGTTGACTTGCATGAAGCTGGAAAGGGTTACAAAAGTATCTCCAAAAGCCTTGATGTTCATGTATCCACGGTAAGACAGACTGTCTACAAATGGAGAAAGTTTAGCACTGTTGCTACTCTCCCTAGGCGTGGTCATCCTGTAAAAATGACTGCAAGAGCACAGCGCAGAATGCTGCATGAGGTAAAGAAGAAACCCACAGTGTCAGCTAAAGACCTACAGAAATCTCTGGCACATGCTAACATTTTTGTTGACACATCTACAATAAGGAAAACATTAAACAAGAATGGAGTACATGGGAGGACACCACGGAGGAAGCCATTGCTGTCCAAAAAGAATATTGCAGCACGTTTGAAGTTTGCAAAAGAGCACCCGGATGTTCCACAGCACTACTGGCAAAATATACTGTGGACAGATGAAACCAAGATTGAGTTGTTTGGGAAGAACACACAACACTATGTGTGGAGAAAAAAAGGCACAGCACACCAACATCAAAACCTCATCCCCACTGTGAAACATGGCGGAGGGAGCATCATGGTTTGGGGCTGCTTTACTGCCTCAGGGCCTGGAAGGATTGCTGTCATTGATGGGAAAATGAATTCCAGAGTTTATCAAGACATTTTGCAGCAAAAACGTACGACCATCTGTCCGCCAACTGAAGCTCCACAGAGGATGGGTGATGCAACAGGACAATGACCCAAAGCATACAAGTAATTCAGCAAAACAATGGCTGCAACAGCACAGAATACGCCTTCTGGAGTGGCCCAGTCAGAGTCCTGACCTCAACCCAATTGAAATGCTGTGGCATGACCTCAAGAGAGTGATTCACACCAGACATCCCAAGAATATCGCTACACTGAAACAGTTTTGTGAAGAGGAGTGGTCCAAAATTACTCCAGATCGTTGTGCAGGTCTGATCTGCAACTACAGGAAACGTTTGGTTGAGGTTATTGCTGCCAAAGGAGGGTCAACCAGTTATTAAGTCCAAAGGTTCACATACTTTTTCCTCCCTGCACTGTGAATGTTTACATGTTATGTGCAATTAAACCATGGCAACATCTAATGTTTGTGTAGTATTATGTTCAGCAGACTGTGTTCTTCTATTGTTGTGACTATTCAGAACACATTTTATGCCCAATTCATGCAAAACTCCACGTAATCCCAAGGGGTTCACATACTTTTTCTTGCAACTGTATATATATATATATATATATATATAGTATATTTCCAAATGATGACACAATTCAAAAAAACACAATAAATCATTACAACACACAATAAAACAAAAGAGAATATTCAATGTGGAAGGCAAGTGAAAACCTAAGCTTACATCTACTCCAACCTCTATTCTAAGCCTATTCTATCTTCCCTGTAAAAGGAAAGATGCCTATACTCACCTATTCTGAAGTTGTGCTAATCCAATCACATGATCTCTCCAGTGTCAGCTCCAGTGTAGAGGAGGAACAGCTAACAATGGATTCTCCATAGTAAGCCAATGGGTGATGTTACTGCCCTGGCTCTGCAAATGTTGTTGGTGATCTCTCCTTTACACTAAAGCCGGCGCTGGAGAGACCATGTGACCAGACCGGAGCGACTTTAGAACCGGTAAGTAGAGGCATCTTTCCTTTTACAGGATAGATAGAATAGGCTTAAAATGGGAGTGGGAGTAGATTCAAGCTTAGTTAGGTTTTGACCTGCCTTCCATTTTGAGTATGATGGAAAGACTTGCTGACTCAAGGCTAGCATATCCTTAGGGTTTATTCTGATTGGAAAAAAGATAAAATAAATATATCAGAACCAAGGTAGCAGTACTGCTCGATATGTTAAGGAACCAACAGAGGAATAAAGTATAACTTACTGTTTACTGTGTAAAATCCAGATACCGGGAAGAATCGAAGTTTGGCATTGAGTGACTGCTGGCAAATTATTATTATTATTATTATTATTATTATTATTACACAGTTTTTATATAGCGCCAACAGTTTGCTCAGTGCTGTACATTACAATGGGAGACAATACATGAGACAGTACAGTAACAATACAATACAATACACGAGGGGTTTGAGGGCCCTGCTCCTTGGAGCTTACAATCTAGGAGGGAGGGGAGAGTGGTACAGGAGGAAATAGCTGTGGGGATGGAGTGGTGGGGAGAGCGGAGGAGATCAGCAGTTAGGTGAGGGCGGGGTAGGCTTCTCTGAAGAGATGGGTTTTTAGGGTGCGCCTAAAGGTGAGGAGGGTAGGTGACAGTCTGATGGATTAGGGTAGTGAGTTCCATAATCCTCAGTAAAACACAACCATTATTTCCCTAAGTAATGGTGACATACACGACCTTTACTGCTTCAATTAAGGGGGTCACACTGCCATGGTGGATTCTACTAAATACATTATGAACACGTAACTGGAGGACACAGCTGTTAGAGAAGTGCCACCTTCAATATGGCCTTGCAGGAGGAACCATATAGGCTTACACAGCCAAACTGCATTATTGTCCTATCTAAAAAAGTCCCTGAAACAGACAACGCATTGTCTGTATGAATGTAGTGCATGATGTCTATATTCTATGGGCTTCCACAGAGTGGCACAATATCCCCATAAAGTAGCAAACATCGCTCTCTCTCTTTCTGTCTCCGCCACCCTCCCTCTGTCTACTTTCTACTTTGTAGCTGGCACTTGACCAGGACATTTAATACCTAATTAATTACTCTGCTTTCTGCATATGAGCCAAAGCGGTGACCGTGCCTGTCATTAAATATAATGATTTGGAAAAACAAGATGTTTATAACAGTATAGCACATAAGGAACAAACTCCTGACACTTTATGATGTGCCGTGTTCTATCACTGAGCGATGATAAAGTGGACATTATCGGTTGAGAGTGATTTTCAATAAAAGTTGTAACTCTTGAAACTGTCAGCGCTGTGTGATGGACATACTAGAAGGAGTAGTAGTATAAAAAGCGTTCTAGCAAGTGGCTTAGAATAAAGTTATTGTTTATAATGATGGAGCCCCATAACTTAAGTGTCACTGAAAAAGAAAATAATGGGAAATTAAACTGAAGGGGACACAGACAGAGATAAAAACATTTCAGTGGAGTTGGGGAGGATGGTGTTTACAACCTCTATCTTTGCTGTCTACGAACCCATCGGGGAGTTAACTTCACCTACCATCGTGTCACTGGAACAGAATTTAACCGGAGATCTCCCCATATTTCAAAGTTTCTACATCCCCCACAATCAAAAAAAAAACAGAAAAATGTTAGAAAATATTTGCTTCTTTTTTGGCTGCTTGAAACTCCTTCACTTGGGCTTATCAATGCAAACACCAATGCGAAGGGCCGTCTTCATCTGCTGGGGGTTCTATTCATGGATATTGGTACACAGTTGCATGGACACAGCTGCTGCTCCCAATTTGACAGCCGTGCAGGTAAGGGTGCGTGTTGTTGATCTGCCAGAAAACTTGTGAGCCAATAACTTTCTGTGCTCTCTGCCTGTACTGCTATGTCATCAGTTATATTGTTCTCATCTTTCTCTTCGAACTACACAACACCTCCCTCCTGTGTTAAGAGATGAGTGGTGTTTTGTAGTCCTGCCATAGGTTGACAATGCTGTTCCTCCATAAGTACAGTAAAGTGAATGTTGTCACCTTTGGAAAAGGAAGTGCATTACTGGCAGGATCACCAAGTGGGTGAAAGGGAAAAAAGACTGAAAAAACTAAACAAATGCAGCAGCCACATCTAAAGCTTCGTTCACATCCATGCATTGTGGGAACGCATGCAAAATTGCACAAAACATGCTGCCTTTTTGCAGGTGCATGGCAGTGCCAATAATTATATGGTGATATACAGTGATTAAAGTGGTTGTAAATGTCAGACATAAAAGGTGAACAAAGCATATCCCTCTATAGTGTGTACTTGTCCCAATCCAGAGCTCTAAATTACATTTCAGTCTGTTGCTTCATTTCTCTGCTATCTGTATGAGCCATTTCTGACAAGTTTTCCTGACACCAAGAGAAAAATGGTGACGGGGGAAGCAGATTGACAGCCTCAGCTCTGTTCCTGTGTGCTGTGTGAAGGAGGGTGTGTCTCTTCCCTCCAATCAGTTCTCAGAGCTCTCCTCACTGAGCTCTGCAGTGTGTAATTTCAGATCTCTGCCCACTTTTTTCTGAACTCTCAGACAAGCTTAAAAAATTCTGGACTTTGAATGGGATGTACAGAAGAGAGTACAGCAGATAAACAGGTACAACTTATGTAGCATGATTTGTTTCATCTCTGTGTATCACCTGAGGCCAGTCACTTCACTGGGTATATGTAAGGCTTTTCGAACCACTTAAATATATACAATGCCCTTAATTCTTAATAGAACCCCAGGCATCTTCCTAACTTGTTTACACATGCCAAAACGTAAGATAACAAAGTACCATGCATTTTGGTGCAGCTCAATTTTTAAAATGGGTCAGGTACTTCTTTGAGCATAGGGCAGACTATTGAAATTAATGGGCTTCCTTAAACGCAACCCGTGAAAACGTTCAAAAAAGTACATGCACCTGAACTGGTAAACCGTATTATATAACATTTTTGTTTTTGGGATTAGATACACTTTAGGTTTCTCTTTTAAATAGTGTTTTACATCAGTCCTGAAACAAGATTGTGTTCCAGGGATCAAAAAGGTAAAATCGAGGATGGAGGCTACACAGGTACCCTGTGCCACCACATGTTTAGGTTCTAATAATAAACAGTAGAAACCAGAGATCTTTATCAACTCAGATTTGATAAAACAAGTAAATTTTTTCTATCTCTTTCTCTCTTTGTATATTTTATAATTGGAAAAAAAGTGCCCTTTATAAGGAGTTGCTGTGAGTTAGCATATAACTCTTCAATTTTCTGTAGGACATAAGGGATTGTTAATATTCTGTTTTCCTCCCTTTAGCCAGCCGTACGTACTCGGTCCGGTCCCTCGTGTACAGGAGTTTCACAGTTAATGCTGTGATGGGAGAATGTTCGTGTCACTCTAAATTTTTCTTGACTTGCACTCTTGGATCTCTGCCATGTAGGGGACAGTAATTTGTTTCCAAGGAAACAAAATGGAATAATTTACAATAAAATATGTTTGCTATGGGATTGAAGAATGCCAAACATTGGATAAGCCATATAAGAAGCATGTAGAATAGCTGGAGGATAACATTCTGGGAACATGTTAGGTGCATTCAAGGTTCTACCCTCTCTTTTATAAGATAGACTGCCGTTATTGTGGAATAGGAGCAGATACACTGCCACTGAAGAGGTACCGGAAAACAGAACAAGGAAAATGTGGATTAGTTATGTTTAAAAGTGTTTGAATGGCGGTTTGGTAGACATTTCCTATATTTATTATACCACCACTAATTACTGTATGTTAAAATGTAAAAAGAAAGAAATCTTTCTCTTTTAGGTACATGAAATATAATTATGTAATATTCTATTCAGCTAGTAGGTGAGGCTTTAGGCTCCTTTTCTCACCTTTTTGCACGTTTCCTTACCACCTGTTTTAAAATACCAGCTGATTGCAAGGCTTAAAGTGGTTGTGAAGACTGGTTATCCTGCAAGGAAGATTCCCCTTTGTGACTGTGGCCAGCTAGGCAGCACTCCGCCCTCTGAAACAGACGCTGTTGGTGCATCTCCTCCCACTGCATTTGAACTAAAATGTGAGTGTTTCCCAAAGTGACGCTCTTGCACTGAGATGCTTTTAGTTTGACATTCTCTTCAATATAAGTTTCAAGTTTTATTGCAACCAGACTGTGTGTTAACCACGCTGCACCTCACCACACGCAAATTGAGACATGATACCAGTGTTGGTCCTTGTTAGATTTGGATGGATGTACAGAGAAGCAGCAATATTCAGAATAACAAACTATTTTCCTGTGGTGCATGGCAAGACCCATCCACAGTCAGTAGCACATTTTTCTTATGTGTTTCAGCCAGCCCAACACTGCCCCCAGCTACATCACCAACCTCATCTAGAGATAACGCCCAAATCGTCCACTTGGCTTCTCCCAAGACCTTCTGTTCTCTAGGTACCTTGTTTCCTCTTCCTATTCTTGCCTCCAGCACTTCTCCAGGACCTCTCCCATCATCTACAACTCCCTACGTAAGTATGTCTGGTCCTGGTTTACCCCCCCCTTTTTTTTCTCCCCCCCCCCCCCCCACGACGTCACTTTACACATCTTTCTTCAATCGGTTCTCTTTTCTCTTTTCTTACTTATCTTTATCTCACACCTTTTACACACCCTTACTAATCATATTTTCCTAACGGAATAGAGTATCTATTCGCTTACAGGTGTGACTATTTTTTTAACCTCCCTAGCGGTCTGATTATGTCCATATTTCTGTGCTCAAAGCGGTACATTTTTTGCATGGAAATATATAGTTTTTTTATTGTAGGCCTGTAATTTTTAGGAATAACTCACTGAAATCTGTCCGAACAAGAGTCTAGTAAACATCCCGGGTAGGATAAAATTTGAAACACGAAATCATAAATTATAATTTAATAAATAATCATAAAAAATAATAATATAATAATAATAAATGTAATTCAATAATATAATCAAACCAAAAACACTGAAATTTGAAATATGGCGCCAAGTTTGCACATCACTGAACAAAATCGCAAAATCGTTTTCAGTGTCTGATGACGAATCTCTCCACGAATCATTATCACTCAATCCTGCAAGAGGTTCTAATTTACTATCGCTGTTCTCTAGCTGGTCTAAAACCGATTTTGACCTAAAGGGACGCTTTTTGGACGCCATGGACGTTTCTCAGTTTCCAGGCAGAAAGAACGGTACAAATGCAGGCAGGGCGCAGGACAAAGCACTCGGGACAAAATGTATGTGAAATGGTTTGATACAGTAATGTTTTACTATGTGATTTTAGTGTATTTAGTGAATGTCACTTTTGGTCATTTTCAAATTTCCCGCCTTTCCGTCCCCCGTACGTCCCGACGCTTGCAGGGGACGGAACCTAGATGACAGATGCCGGCATCTGCCGGATTACATTGCCGGGGACACCGCAGGAGGGACATCGCGGGAGCGCAGGACAAGGTAAGTGAAGAACAGATGCCGGAGCAGCGCTGCAGGGTATTCCTGAGTGTAGCTCGGGGTTACCGCTTTTGGTACTGAAACTTTACCCCGAGCTACACTCGGGAATACCTCCAGGGAGGTTAAGTAACCTACATTTTCCAGATACGGAAACACATGGCATACACGCCTTCAGATGATATTCTTGCCCTACACTACACGGTCCCTTTCCCTGAGAACTCCCTACTCATTGGATCATTGGCCATTATACTTATTTCTCTTACCTAATATAATCATTATATCGGCTGGTATGTAATATTCATTATATTGTGCTATTTTGTCTCCAGATGAATCACACTTTAAACCTACAACATATGACCCGTCTGCGATACGGGAGAATATATGCTATGCCTATGTGCGGACTGTGATCCGTATCTGTATATGACTTGATATGCCTTTCAACTTTCAATAAAATACTTTTTTGGGAAAAAAAAAAGTATGTCTGGTCAGCTCCTGCCCTCTCCACTTTTAGGCGATCTTTGAAAACTCACTTTTTCAGAGAAGCCTGCCCCACCACCACCTAAAAATTGTACTTGAGTCACCTCCACCAGATAATTTGCTGCAGCTATTACCTTTTGTACCACTTCCCCCTCCCTTTAGATTGTAAGCTCCATGAACAGGGCCCTCCTATTCCTTCTGTATTGAACTGTATTGTAATTGTACTGTCCCCTTTATGTCGTAAAGTGTTGGCACTATATAAATCCTGTATAACAATATTAAAATAATCTTAGATTTTATCCAGTGAGTGTTTGTAGTAGCCAACCTTGGCATATGTGTTAGTGTGTGCAAAACGCACATACTTTTTTACCTCACCTTGCCCCACGCTGCAACGCATATTTAATGAGCATTGTGGTGTATTTTTTATGACACTTTTTTTAACATAATGCTTTTATAATGTGATGAAGTGTGTTGCAACCTCTTGCAGCATGATGGAATATGCTGCTCTGAAAGCTATGGTCATTTTTTTTTCAGCTCCCCCAACGCAGCATGTAGACATGACCTGAAGCAATAGGATGTAGTGCTATTTGTGTTGTCCTTAGAATGAATGAACCCTTGTCAGGTGTTTACTGATATCTGGGGTAGTTTAGTGAGATTTTCCTTTACTGGTGACAATGTTTAAGAAAGTAAGAGGAACTCTGCAATAGCAACACTGATAGAAATAGAAATGCCTTCAATTTTCTGTACTGGTATCAATGTTTTACCAGGTAGGAAGTGAGAAGAACTCTCAAAGAGAAAAACAGACAGAAAAAAAATGCTTTCACTTAGCAGAGTAGGGGAAAGCTAGAATTACCCTGTCATCTTTTTTTAATTTTTATCTTTGTTCCTGTTGTTGATTTCTCCTTACTTCCTATAAGGTGAATTTTTTCTTTCCAGCTGAACAAAGGGGAGGGGAAACCACTCCAACAGCATCCCAACAGTAAAAAGCTGGCAGGGGTTCTAATTCTTCCCCACTCTATTCAAAACTAGAAATAAAGGTTATGATTTCACATACATGTTAAAGCAAACTGCCCACGCATTTAAGCTTGTACACGTACAGTATATCAGGCTTCTCTGGGTGCCTGAATTAAGTCTTACTTTTCCCCTAATGTGCCCTAGGAGCATGCATCCCCACTCTTCTTCCTAAAATCAAGATATGAATAATAGAGCACCCTGGTTCTCAAACTTCTGGGGTGCTCTAGATAATAATTGAACACCTTGAGGTTCCCATTAGTCACTCCCGCAGGGAGATTAAACAGCTGAAGCTTGGACAGAGGGGTGGCGGTGGACGTGGTATACTTGGATCTTGCAAAAGCTTTAATATAGTTCCCCACACACGGCTAATGTGAAAGGTAAAGTCTACAGGCTTGGAAAAATCTGTATTTAAATGGATAGAAACTGGCTAAAAGATGGTATTCAGAGAGTAGTGGTTAATGATTCATACTCTGAATGGTCTAGGGGTGTCAGGGGTGTACCCCAAGGTTCAGTGTTGGGACCTTTACTTTTAATATATTTATAAACAATATAGGGTCTGGGGTTAAAAATCCCAGATGAATAAAAACAAACAAGGGCGCACTCTAATCCTGCATTACCAAGGTATAACACGTAATTTATTAAATAAAAAGGATGTATACTCACAAACCAACGTGATATGGGCAGTATAGGTGATCCACAAAAACAGTCACAATGCATCTGTGGTCAGATTTCCCGATCTCAGAAGGGCAGCACCTCTTCGGTTGGCATTTGACAATTCCTTGGTTTGCATGAAGATTGGAGCGCTGGTTTCGTTTGTTTTTCTTTTGGGTTAAAAATCCCATTTCAGTCTTTGCAGATGACACCAAGCCGTGCAGTGGAATAACGTCCTTACAGGATGTCTCCAATTACCAAGCCGACCTCAATGCACTGTTTAATGTGGCAAATGAGGTTTAATGTTGATAAATGTAAGGTTATGCACTTGGGGGCTAAGAATATACATGCATCATACATACTGGGGGGGGTACAACTAGGGGAATCAATGGTGGAGAAGGATCTGGGGGTTCTGGTAGATCACAAGCTTAATAATGGCATGCAAGTTTCTAAAGCGAGCAAAATCCTCTTTTGTAATTAAAAAGGTATAGGCTCCAGAGAGAGAGGGAGATATCATCCCCCCCCCCCCCCCGGTTACAAATCATTAGTAAGACCTCATCTGGAATATGCAGTTCAATTTTGGGCACCAATTCACAAAAAGAACATTGGGGAACTGGAGAAAGTACAGAGAAGGGCAACCAAACTGATAAAAGGCATGGAGGAGATCAGCAAGGGGGGATATGAGGAAAGATTAGCGGAACTGAATTTATTCTCTCTTGAGAAGAGGAGATTACAGGGGGATATGATCAACATGTATAATGCATAAGGGGGGATATGATCTCCATGTATAATACATAAGGGGGGGGGTATGATCTCCATGTATAATACATAAGGGGGGATATGATCTCCATGTATAATACATAAGGGGGATATGATCTCCATGTATAATACATAAGGGGGGATATGATCTCCATGTATAATACATAAGGGGGGATATGATCAACATGTATAATACATGAGGGGGATATGATCTCAATGTATAATACATAAGGGGGATATGATCTCCATGTATAATACATAAGGGGGGATACGATCACCATGTATAATACATAAGGGGGGATATGATCTCCATGTATAATACATAAGGGGGGGTATGATCACCATGTATAATACATAAGAGGGATATGATCTCCATGTATAATACATAAGGGGGGGATATGATCTCCATGTATAATACATAAGGGGGGATATGATCACCATGTATAATACATAAAGGGGGATATGATCACCATGTATAATACATAAGGGGGAATATGATCTCCGTGTATAATACATAAGGGGGGATATGATCTCCATGTATAATACATAAGGGGGATATGATCTCCATGTATAATACATAAGGGGGGATATGATCTCCATGTATAATACATAAGGGGGATATGATCACCATGTATAATACATAAGGGGGGATATGATCTTCATGTATAATACATAAGGGGGGATATGATCTCCATGTATAATACATAAGGGAGGATATGATCTCCATGTATAATACATATGGGGGATATGATCTCCATGTATAATACATAAGGGGGGATATGATCTCCATGTATAATACATAAGGGGGGATATGATCTCCATGTATAATACATAAGGGGGGATATGATCTCCATGTATAATACATAAGGGGGGATATGATCTCCATGTATAATACATAAGGGGGATATTATCTCCATGTATAATACATAAGGGGGGATATGATCTCCATGTATAATACATAAGGGGGGATATGATCTCCATGTATAATACATAAGGGGGGATATGATCTCCATGTATAATACATAAGGGGGGATATTATCTCCATGTATAATACATAAGGGGGGGATATGATCTCCATGTATAATACATAAGGGGGGATATGATCTCCATGTATAATACATAAGGGGGGATATGATCTCCATGTATAATACATAAGGGGGATATGATCTCCATGTATAATACATAAGGGGGGATATGATCTCCATGTATAATACATAAGGGGGGATATGATCTCCATGTATAATACATAAGGGGGGATATGATCTCCATGTATAAATACATCAGTGGTTCATATAGTGAACTCGGTGTAGAGTTATTCACCCTGAGGTCATCACAGAGGACAAGGGGGCACTCTACATCTGAAGGAAAAGAGATTTAATCTCCAAATACGGAAAGATTTCTTCACAGTGAGAGCTGTGGAAATGTGGAATAGACTCCCTCAAGATTTGGTTCTGGCCAGCTCAGTGGATTGCTTTAAAAAAAAAAATGGATTCTTTCCTAGATACACAGAATATAACTGGATACTAACATTTATAGGTAAAGTTGATCCAGGGAATATCTGATTGCCTCTCAGGGGATCAGGAAGGAGTTGTTTCCCCTCTAGGAGCAAATTGGATCATGCTTTGCTGGGTTTTTTGCCTTCCTCTGGATCAACTGTGGGTGTAGGATTATAACTTTTTTTTTTTGGTTGAACTGGATGGAATTTTGTCTTTTTTTTAGCCAGACTAACTATGTAACTATGAAGTAAATATAGATACTCTTTAACATAGTTGTATGGATACACTTAAACCAAGGCCAATTTGGGTAATTTAAAATGGTAATAAACCCAAGAGCAAACATTTATTATATCACAGCTTACCAATTCTTAGATGTGATTGCTGCATTAGTTTTCTTTTTTAGGCTTTCTTCTATTTTCACCTGGTTATCTGTCCAGTAAGTCTGTTATTCAAAAGAACAAACTATCTTGCAGATGTATCAGTTAAGAGTGTTGAGACAAACCATTTAACACTGACAGTGCAGCTAACAATGATCAGCTTTTATTTATTCATGCAAAACGTTTATCCCAAAAGCTGTAACTGCAGTGTCAGCTGGAGTTTGGCTTTAATTTTTTAATGTATCTAAATCTGCTAGTACATTTAACAATCCCCTCCCCCCAGATTAACAATGCGGCTGTCTGCTGTGCCCCCTGTGCTCCTTCATCCAGAGTGGGGGTACCATAATATGGGAGGTTTGTTACTGTCCAGATCACCAGGTGAAAACAGAAGGAAAAAAAGCCTAAAAAAGAAAACTAATGCAGCTACTTGCATCTACTGATTGGTAAGCTGCAAATATATTCCATTTTTCTTTTTGGGTTTAATACCGCTTTAATCTACCTGTATATTTTTAGTGACAACCCCCACAAATAGAGGATGTACTCTACAATCTGTGTCACCTAGCACCAGCAGCTTAAAAGAGCAGGCAAATATAGTACACTATAGGCTCAGTTCACAAAGCTAACAAATCAGGATAAGGATCCTTATTTTAAAAAAGTTACAGATATCTTCAGCTGAGTCTAATGAGATTTTTAAAAATTCCAGTCAAATGGCTGAGGATCCTTATCCAGGTGCAGAAAACATATGAATTGGGTCGCCAACAACAATACATTTGCAGGAAAATGTCACAATCTGAAACCTTATAGTAAACATGGAACTCTTGTTACCGACAGCCAGCAACACAATTTTTGGCAGGTCATGTGCCTCCCTCTAGCGGCCCAAGGCTACAGCCTATGTATACACAATTCTGCCCTAGTAATAACCACTCTTCTAGCAAACATAACCACCTTGACCTTTTGTAATAGGGACAGATTCCGGTGGGCTAAATACAGTATACACTGCAAGTAGGGTGTTCCCAAAGGACTTTGTTTATTTTCACACACCTCTGCAAAAGGTTTCAAATTTCTACTTGCTTTTTAAGTCCTGGCATTTAGATACCTGACATCTCGGAGCCACAAAGTAAGTTGGTGCTGTAAACATCCCTCTACCAGTCACAGTGATTTCAGGTAGCGAACAGTGGCAAGACAGAAGCTTTTTCTTACGAAGAAAAACATCCAAGCTCGAATACATTTTGCAAAAATACATCTGAAGTCTCCTAAAAACATGTGGGAAAATGTGTTCTGGTCTGATGAAACCAAGGTTGAACTTTCTGGCCATAATTCCAAAAGATAGGTTTAGCACAAAAACAACACGGCATATCATCAAAAGAACACCATACCCACCGTGAAGCATGGTGATGGCAGCATCATGCTTTGGGGCTGTTTTTCTTCAGCTGGAACTGGGTCCTTAGTCAAGGTAGAGGGAATTATGAACAGTTCCAAATACCATTCAAAACTGGCACAAAACCTTCAGACTTCTGCTAGAGAGCTGAACATGAAGAGGAACTTCATCTTTCAGCATAACAATGACCCAAAGCATACACCCCGATCATCAAAGGAATGGCTTCACCAGAAGAGATTAAAGTTTTGGAATGGCCCAGCCAGAGCCCAGACCTGAATCCGATCGAACATCTGTGGGGTGGTCTGAAGAGGGCTGTGCACAGGAGATGCCCTCGCAATCTGACAGATTTGGAGTGTTTTTGCAAGGAAGAGTGAGCAAATATTGCCAAGTCAAGATGTGCCATGCTATTAGACTCATACCCAAAAAGACAGTGCTGGAATCACATCAAAAGGTGCTTCAACAAAGTAGCAGTTTAAGGGTGTGCACACTTATGCAACCATATTATTATTTTTTTTTTTATTTTTACTTCCCTCCACCTAGCATTGATGTGGTACTGATGGGCACTGGCAGGTGGCATTGATGAGCACTGAGAAGTGGCACTGCTGGGGCTACACTGATCATTAGGGCACACTGATCATCAGTGCCCTGATGATCAGTGTACATGTCCCCTCTGAGAAATGCCGATCATCGGCTCTCCTCTCCTCTCGAGCTGTCAGCGTGACAGCTCAAGAGGAGAGAAAGGCCGATAACCGGCATTTCACTATATTCACATACGATCAGCTGTGATTGGACACAGCTGATCACATGACCGAGCCGACATCTTCGGCTCTTTCTGTTGATCGGTGATCCGCTGTGTCCGAGGGACACAGCGCACCACCGATCGTCACGCTGCGTGCTCCCGGAGCTGCGCATGCACGTTTAGAGTGGGAGGATGTCATATGACATCCTCCCAGATCCAGAGAACCACCTTGCGCCCGTCTTTACTTTATATGGCGGGCGGGAGGTAGTTAAAGGTGGAAAAAGTTCTGAAATTATTTATCTTTGTTTAATTTTTTTACATCACAGAAACCTGACATTTTCACAGAGGTGTGTAGACTTTTTATATCCACTGTATCTTGTTAGGACTATCCCCTAGGGAAAATGCCCCCTTCCCTCTGGCTCCAGCCCTGTCCTTCTTTGCCAATGGGTAATGGGGGAAATGTGACATAGGAGTCATAAACTGCCCAGCCTAGAAAATAATAATTTGCCCCTATGTTCGTGGTATAAAAACACTGCTACACAGCTTTGATAAAAGATACAGATCTACAATAATGCCCCTAGCATTTATGTCTGAATTACAAGACAAATATCACAATGATGGCACATACAGACTGGTTCATACAGCAGCCTTGGTACAATTAAGTCAGTCCATTGCTTATTTGTTAAAGGATTGCTACTCTGGAGAGCAAAGTATACAGGCCAGCACCACGTAATAACATATATTAGCAGTCTCGGATATTAATAGCTGCAGATGTCACAAGCTATGACAGTAATTCACACCGCCGTGGACCATGGTCCCTCATTCTCCTCGGGAGGATCTACTCTACCGTACAAATAGAAAATAAACACAGCCTTGTAGGGCGCAAGTGCCAATGAATGTTAAATTTTGATTAAATAATAGATATGTGCTGAGAGGCCCCCTTTTTGTAATGTGTCATTAAGAAAGATAACTAGACATTCGTATACGCGTAATGATTATAATTAATGCAACACATAAAGTGTAGGATATGACACTAGGCCATTATTAACCCTACAAGTTTTGCTTCTTTTTTTTTTTTTTTTTGGACAAGCGGGCAATGTTCACCATCAATTGAGATTATAGTCTTGATGACTACACTAACAATACTCCCCGGAAACAAAGCCACAATGAAACTTTTCTCTGCGGAGTCATTAGGATACACTGGCCAGTGGGTTATAGAAGATGGATGGATTTTGGAGATTTTTCTCAGAGAGAAAAATAGTTTTTTATGCGTTTTGTTTTTCTCATTGGGGGACTAGTAGACATGATGAAAGAGATACCCATGTGCTAAAGAGCTACCTAATGGATTCCATGGCTCCATGCTTCTGTTATAGAGATAAAATACTTTAGTGCTTGTGTTGATAGCATTTAGCATTCCCATACAAGTGTATGGGAGTGCAAAACCCGCTTGAATAAAGACAAGTGCATGTCAGAAGGAGGATATGAATGCAGGTCAATTGCTCCTCCTATGCTTCTTTCGCACGGGCGTTTTGCCACACTGTGAATCCCAGCAGCTTGAATCTACTGATTCCTGTGGCTGGGTTTGACAGCTGTGTGCAGGTAGTTGCAGCCGCCAAGCCCATACACTGCAATGACAGGCTGTTGGTGGCCACAGTTATTCGTGACTGTTTGCACAGCCAGTGGATACCTGTGGTAATCAGTGCTGGACTCATATTATGTGGAGTGGTCCTGACCAGGGGCGGACTGGCCATTTGGAAACTCGGGCACTGCCAGAGGGCCCAGGGTCAGTAGGGGGCCCCATGAGATGCCCCTGGTACCTTTTTCATAGGCTTTTTTGAGTTTGGGCAAGGACACAGGGGCCCCATGATCCCCTATTGCCCGGGGGCCCCATGAGTTGTCAGTCCGCCCCTGGTCCTGACTACATTTATTCGCAGAGTGATTCATTAAGCAACTGTTGGCCTTGACTGAGGTATTCCTGGGGTTGATTTACTAAAACTGGAGAGTGCAAAATCTGATGCAGCTGTGCATGGTAGCCAATCAGCTTTAAACTTCAATGATTCTAAAGGCTTATTTTTTTTAAAGAAAAAAATAACAAACATGTCTATACTTACGTGCTGTGTAGTTGTTTTGCAGAGAGCAGCCCAGATCTTCCTGTTCTCGGGTCCCCCGCAGGCTCTCCTGGCCCTTCCCTCCTGTCAGGTGCCCCCACAGCAAGCAGCTTGCTATGGGGGCACCCGCTGCTCTGCGTGTCCATTTACACACGGAGCCGCAGCTCGGCCTTCGCTAGAATGCATGAAGGTAAAAAACATTGAGCCTTTACAACCACTTTCACCTTGTTCAGTTAAGCTTTTATCAAAAAATGAAAGCTGATTGGCTTCTATGCAGAGCTGTACCAGATTTGCACACTACCGTTTTATTAAATCAATCTCAGTATGTTGTTGAGAGGGCATACAGAGACCACAGGGGAATTTGCTCTTAAAGCGGAGTTCAACCCAAAAGTGGAAGCTCCGCTTGTTTGCCTCCTCACTTCCTCCACTGCCATATTTTGCACCTTCTGGGGGGGAGCGGGTACCTGGTTACCAGGTACCCGCTCCAACTTCCGGCTCAATTCACCGCAGCAAAGTGAGATGGAAGTTCGGCCCACTCCTTCCTTCCGCAGTCTCCTGGGAACTTTCACAGGTCCCAGAAGACTGCCAGACCAATCAGGATGTGCAGTGCGACCCGGCTGTGAAGGCGCAAGCCGTCACAGCCTGGTGCCCACAGTTGAGATGCCGGCGCCGTGGAGAGAAGGAGAGAAGGGATGGCAAGGGTTAGTACATTGCTGGACACTTGGACAGTGTGTGTTTAGTCAGCGGCTACAGTTTTTGTAGATGCTGACTTTTAATAAACACAACAACGGCTGAAACTCCACTTTAAGAATTTTATTAGGTTCTTGGCTGTCCACTGTTTTATCTACTTTACTGAAGATAAATGTTAGGCACGAGATTGTTAGATTTAGAAAAAGCATTTGATTTGTTAGATTGGGGGTTACATGGAAAGGGTGTTACAATGGATATGTTTTGGGCCCAATTTGCTATGCTGGATTGCTATTCTAGAGCTGCTCTCCAAACTGGTACAAATCTATTGCCCTGTTTTCATATCGATGTAGGGACGTGACAGGGTCGTCCTTTGTCATCCTGTTTGCTTGCCCTTATGATGGATCCTCTTGCTATTGCGCTCCTTTCCTCAAACACTGTTAGAGGCCTGAGGGTAGGGGGTATGCCTAGCGTTGTACACAGATGATTTAATCCTTTTTACAGAACCCAGGTCCCTCTCTACAGGCAGTCCTCCAGATCTTAGACAAATTCACCATATACTTAAGTTTGGAGGTAAACTGGCCGAAATCGAATATTCTCCCTCTAGATACTAAGACAATTAAGATAACTGATTCTAATCTCCCTCTCCGATGGGTCTCATGGATACCATGTCCAGGCATAAGGATTTCAGCTAAGGTATCAGATTTCATCCTTCATAAACTTGCTTCATTAAAACCAGCCTTAAATGCAAAATAGTAGCCCGGGAACACCTACCATTACCCTTGATTGGCAAAGTTAATCTCCCAAAAATTAAAATGTTACCCGTGTTTCTATATTTTCTGAGGACTGCTCCTGTATGGGTACTGAGGTCATTCTTTAAGAACATTGGTCAACTGTTTAAATCACTTCTTTGGACATCTTCCCATCCCAAAATTAGTCTGTGAACACCGCAAGAGCCATGTTGACAGGCTGGCTTGATATTGCTTCACCTATATAAATATTATTTAGCTGGTCAGATAGTATTTGCTCATAGATAGCTGCCATAGGATACTGAGGATGCCACCAGTGTACTAGAAGCTTCACTCCTGGGGTCCTATGAGGCCTTAAAGTTTTTTCTCTATAGAGGAGCAGTAATTCCTTTTACAGTCTTTATGGAGGCCACACTTCAAGAGTAGCAGCAAATTCATATGATTCTGCTTCCCTTGGTGGCTAACCCTCCCCACAATCCAAATTGTGGCATAACCCTCAGTGCAAACTCTTCTTGGAGTTCACTCATCAGGCAATCTGGGCTGCCAAGGCAGTAACTATCTATTTCAATATTTACAGCTTTACCATTGCATGATGCCTCTTTGGGAAGCCTGTGTCCAGAATCTATAATGAGTTTTTGCCTGTCCTGCCTCCTTCTATGGTGCAGGGAGAAGTGGATTAGAGAAGTCCTGGATCTCCAGGGTAAGAAATGAGACGATATGTGGGTTTACGAGTTTTTGCAGAAAATCCACTTAACCCTCAAAACTTGCAGAAAATTACCAGTCATTCTCACCTGAATATTGGGGTTGCCCAGTCAGTAAGTTTAGTAAATTGCCTATCCTGATCCCCAATCTCTGTTTGTTTTTTGGGACTAATGGAAGGGGTGGCCTGCACAACAGCCTTTAGAACTCTCTTTGGTACACTCATATTTTGTGCCAGTAAGACTATTATATTTTACTGAAAGAAGCCAACAGCACCTTCTTTCACTTTCTTCAATGTACAGGTTAATTTGGCACTCCTATGAAGCCACCTACATACTATAAGTCAAGCCTGTCCATCTAAATATGTGGAACTGCAGGCTGTCTGCAATCACTTCCAACCTCTGTGTCAGACACCGCCTGGAGGTACCTCTAGCAATCCACAGGACAGGATTCCCCAGAGCGCGGAATCTAAGCCCCAGTCTGCTTGTTCACCAGGGCCCCTGATGGTGGGGAAGGACTTGGAGCAGACAGTGACCAGGTCGCGGCCCCTGAGTACACCCGCTGGTGGTAGAGGGATCCGCCAGAGGTATATACTGGTAGAGAGCCTGACGTGAAGAGGCGGGCAGGCCTGAGCAGTGGTGACCGAATCCGTGCAGGATGGATGGATGGCAGAGTAGCAAGCGTGGTCAGACAGGCCGGGTTGGTAACAGTGGGGACAGTGCGGTACAAGGCAGCAGGCAAAGAGTAGTCAGGTCATTCGCCGGGTTCGGTAACAGGAGTTCAGATCAATAGGGATATCCAGGAGAGTAGTCAAACGAGCCAGGGGTCAGAGCAGGAGATAGTCAGCAAAAGTCAGGATCAAGCAAGTTCGGCAACAAATCAATCAGCAGATACACAGGAACAGGGTAAAAAGACCATAAGGCAACTAGTGTCTGTGCAGAGCTGGTTTAAATAGCGCTCCCTGCGCTGTCATTTGTGCCAGGTGCGCGTCCACGATCGCGAGTGCGCATGCGCGAGTGCCGTTGCCATCTCAGGCGCCCAGGTCCTAGTGCCTGCTGATTAGGGTGCACGGGCTTTCTGCGCATACGCAGAACCCTGCGCCGTCGCGCTTGCTAACACTCTGAGTGCATGATATGATGGCTTTTTGGATAAATCTGATAGGCTAAAGTAGTGTCCCTTTTCTACTAATGTGCCTGGTGGATATACTGTATGTGGTACCTCTGTATGTAGAGGGAGATGGGGACGGTAACAAGTAGTCCCTTTGTGGAACTAACCTCTCCCCTCCTCATATCTATCTGTTGAATATCTGTATATGCCTTTGCCATGTAAAGATACAGTTAGTTTATAATTATCCTTGATGTCCATTGCATTTCATCGGGTCCTGGCGTGCTAAAGTGAGCTCCTTCTATACTATATGTATGGGTTAGTTTGAGACTAAGGTTCTTGCCAGTTTTATATTGGTTTCATCTTTATGAACAGTATTGCACAGGATGTTGGGATGGTTGGGATTACTAATTTTAATTGTAGTCTAGATTAGTTAAAGTGTTACTAAACCCACAACAGTAAAATCAGTCTGTATATGCAGTAAAGCATGCTTGATATACTCACTGTGAAATCTAAGGGGTTAATCCTCTGCATTGTGTAAAAAGGCTGTTTGATCCTTTCTTCTCTGCTCCTCCTCTTGTTCAAATGACTACCTGATACAAACTGAATCCCTAGCCCCATGCACATGCTCGGTTTGTTGTGTATTGCTAGAGAGGTTTTTTTTTCTTGGGAGAGTGCATGTGATCAGCACAGGGCCAATCAGCACTGTCCAGACAGGGGTCAGGGGATTTCCATCCTCCTAGAGAAAACTCCTCCTACAAGCTTTAACCAGTGTTCTGCTGAAGTCACAAGACTGCTCTAACTGATGATGAGAAAAGGTATTTAGCAGTTTATATTTACTGAAATATTTGCATTTCCATGTTGTGTGTACTGTGGGAGACCAGATATAGTGAATGCAGGCTCCTGGGTTTAGTAACACTTTAAGATTTGCAGGCCCAGTGTTGCTAATTTGGTTTATTTTATATTCTTTTTTGTGGTTTTCTTGTACTGTCTCATTATTTAAAATGAAAAGAATCTTCAAAAAAAAAAAGTATAGGTACTACACGTCACAGTCTGTAATCATCACACCCCCAGCACAAATATAGCAGCAAGTCTCCAAGTTAACCCTACACCTCCTATATTTATTAATAAAAAAGCCAACTCATGATTAGAATGAGCTGTATAGAAATGACTCAGTTTCCTCATTTTCCCTCATGGGTCTAATGTATACAAATCAAATCAAATCATGAATTATTCCACCCTGTTGCGGGATTTATTCACAGTTTCTTTTAATAAAATATGCAAATATTTTTCAGTAAATTGATTTCCCAGATTCTCTTATCTCCATATTCATTATTTATGATTATACTCCTAGACTTTGATAAAAAGGCAAGAGAAACATGGACAAGAGATGGTTGTTCAAGACAGTCTTGATGACAAGGGAAGATTAAAAGGGAATTTCGGACAACTACAGAAGCCTCTGTTTAATATACACACATCAATATTGCCTTTGCCAAGTAATCAGCAATGGCAAAACTGGCATCTTTAATTTAAAGGGTACAGTGAGGAACAGAAGTATTTGAACACCCTGCAATTTTGCAAGTTCTCCCACTTAGAAATCATGGAGGGGTCTGAAATTCACATTGTAGGTGCATTCCCACTCTGAGAGACAGAATTAAAAAAACAATTCAGGAAATCACATTGTATGATTTTTAAAGAATTTATTTGTTTTGCACTGCTGAACATAAGTATTTGAACACCTGAGAAAATCAGTGTTAATATTTGGTACAGAAGCCTTTGTTTGCAATTACAGAGGTCAGACATTTCCTGTAGTTCTTGACCAGGTTTGCACTGCAACAGGGATTTTGGCCCACTCCTCCACACAGATCTCCTCTAGATCTTTCAGGTTTCGGGTCTGTCGCTGAGCAACACAGAGTTTCAGTTCCCTCCAAAGATGTTCTATTGGATTTAGGTCTGGAGACTGGCTAGGCCACTCCAGAACCTTGATATGGTTCTTACGGAGCCACTCCTTGGTTATCCTGGCTGTGTGCTTTGGGTCGTTGTCATGTTGGAAGACCCAGCCACAACCCATCTTCAATGCTCTGACTGAGGGAAGGAGGTTGTTGCTCAAAATCTCACAATAAATGGCCCCATTCATCCTCTCCTTAATACAGTGCAGTCGTCTTGTCCCCTTCGCAGAAAAGCACCCCCAAAGCATGATGTTATCACCCCCATGCTTCACAGTAGGGATGGTGTTCTTGGGATGCAAATCATCCTTCTTTTTCCTCCAAACATGATGAGTGAAGTTTAGACCAAAAAGTTCTACTTTGGTCTCATCTGACCACATGACTTTCTCCCATGCCTCCCCTGGATCATCCAGATGGTCATTGGCAAACTTTAGACGGGCCTGGACATGTGATGACTTAAGCAAGGGAACCTTCCGTGCAATGCATGATTTGAAACCATGATGGCGTAGTGTTCTACTGACAGTGACCTTTGAAACTGTGGTCCCAGCTCTCTTCATGTCATTGACCAGCTGTTCCTTTGTAGTTCTGGACTGATTCCTCACCTTTCTTATGATACCCCACGAGGTGAGATCTTGCATGGAGCCCCAGTCCGAGGGAGACTGACAGTCGTCTTTAGCCTCTTCCATTTTCTAACAATTGCTCCAACAGTTGATCTATTTTCACCAAGCTGCTTGGCAATTGCCCCGTAGCCCTTTCCAGCCTTGTGGAGGGCCACAATTTTGTCTCTGGTGTCTTTTGACAGCTCTTTGTTCTTGCCCATGGTAGTAGTTGGCGTCTGACTGACTTTGGGGTGGACAGGTGTCTTTAAAGAGCTCGGACAGGTGCTACTAAGTTAGATTAATGAGTGGAGTAGAGGTGGACTTTTTCAAGGCACAGTAACAGGTCTTTGAGAGCCAGAATTCTTGCTGTTTCTTAAATGTTCAAATACTTATGTTCAGCAGTGCAAGACAAGTAAATTCTTTAAAAATCATACAATGTGATTTCCTGAATTTTTTTTTAAATTCTGTCTCTCAGAGTGGGAATACACCTACAATGTGAATTTCAGACCCCTCCATGATTTCTAAGTGGGAGAACTTGCCAAATCGCAGGGTATTCAAATACTTCTGTTCCTCGCTGTATGTAAAGCCAAAACTTTTTATTAAGTATAGAATGGTTGAGAACTCTCCCAGAGACATAGCAAGAAGTAATATCTCCAAAGCGAGATCTCTCCAATGTGAGTTGACATCTCTTTTGTAGACCGTTTTCATCAAAGCAGACGTCCCTATTAGAGGATTTCCCCTCACCCCCTGTTCCTGTGACAACTTAAATATTTTGGATTTCACTTTCTGTACCAGAGACAGTGGACAAAAATAATGTAAATCTCAGCAATAAGACAACAATAAAACAAGTCAACACCAAAAGATCGCAATAAAAACCCTATATGATGTATAAGAGCTGACTATGCAACACTGAAGATTGGCGCTGAAGAAGAGGGGATCTCCCCTCGAAACTTGTTAGCCATGCAGAGGTCTTCTTGTGGTTGGGACTCGTTTGGTTGACCAGGTCATTCAGGACACTGTGGTTACTGATATGCTTGATAATTCATGCTGTTCACCAGTATACATCTGTTTTATCTTTTTAATAAAGCTGGTGTGCCCTCTGTTTTTATTTTCTAGCAATAAAAACTTGATGAGAGCTGTAACCTTTCTGTACCACATCTAAAACTTAAGAAAAAAGGATTTTCTACTACGAACAACTTAAATCTTTAAAATGGACCTGTTCCCAAACTATGGGCATTAAAGCATTTGCATTTTCTTAACAAGCATTAAAATAAGACACCTCTGACCCCTCTATCTGCTTTTAGTGTGCTGTTTCTTCTCAAAGGTCATAGCAGAGTCTAGGAAGTTGGGTTTTAGCCTTGGTTCACACTGATGCAACTTGTCATGCGATTTGACAGTGTCAAATCGCATGACAAGTTGCATCCTATGATCCTCCATGGATCCATTCTAATCGATGCGACTCAGATTTCACCAATTTTGAAAGTAGTTCCTACACTACGATTCGTGAAGACGCACAGATGTCTTTCAAGTTACACTGACATCTGACTTTGAAATCCTGTGACTTCAACTGAAGTTGCACGATTTCAAAATCGAATCCAGTGTGAACCCGGGCTCAGTTGGTTTCTAACATCTTACCTATCTGCTTAAACACCTGCTGTGTGTTTACATTAGAAGGCTGACAGTCTGCCAATTTTGATACAATAGAAAAAGATTTAAGATTTCAGTGCCTCTGTTGTAAGCTTTTAATATGAATTTCTCCACAATACCTATAGCTACAGAGGCGAACTATAGCTTGTTTTAAAGAAAAAAAGCACAGTTACAATAAGAAGATTTTAAGGGCACAGGTGAACAACCTCAATTCGAAAAAATATGGGACGCTGTTTAAAATCTACATAAAAACAGAATGCAGTGATTTGCAAATCTCAGAAATGCATATTTTATTCACAAAAGAAAACATATCAAATGTTTAAATTGAGAAAATGTACCATTCAAGAAAAAAAAAGGTAATTTTGAAATTGATGGCAGCAACATGTCTCTAATAAGTTGGGACAGGGCAACAAAAATCTGGCAAAGTAAAGTGGTACTAAAAGGGAAGAGCTGGAACAATATTTTACAACTAATTAGGTTAATTGGCAACAGGTCAGTAACCTGACTGGGTATAAAAAGAGCATCTTAGTGATTCAGAGTGGCTTTGAAGTAAAGATGGGCAGAGGTTCACCAATCTGTGAAAAGCTGTGTCCAAAAATTGTTGACCATTTCAGAATAATGCAGAGAGATACAAAACAGCATGTCTCCCTAGTAAAACACAACACAGTGCACACAGTGAAACACACACAACACACAGTTAACCCTTTGATTGTCCCAGATGTTAACCCTTTTCTACCCAGTGTCATTTGTACAGTATCAGTGCTTTTTATTAGTATCATTAGTGTATTAGTGTCAGAATGCCTGCTGCAGTCCTGCTATCACCGCCATTACTAGTATAATAAAAGTATATATACCGCCATTTGTAGACACTATAACTTTCAATTTACACATATTGGGATTTTTTTTAGCAAAGAAGCAGCAGAATTCATTTTGGCCTAAATTTATGACGAAATTAGATTTTTTTAAATTCTTTATTGGATATGTTTTATAGCAAAAAGTCACAAATATTGTTTTTATTTTTTTCAAAATTGTCAATATTTTTTGGTTTATAGCGCAAAAAATAAAAAACACAAGTGATCAAATACCACCAAAACAAAGCTCTGTTGGGAAAAAAAGGACATAAATTTAATTTATGTACAGCGTTGCATGATCAGTTAAAGTAACGCAGTGGCTTATCGCAAAAAATGGCCTGGTCAGGAAGGCGGGAAAATCCTTTGGAGGGCAAGTGGTTCAAAACAGGCATGATTCTGTGATGGACATCACTGCATGGCCTCAGAAATACTTCCCGAAATCGCTATTTGTGAACAAAGTTTGCTGTGCAATCCGAAAATGCAAGTTAAAGCTCTACCATGCAAAGATGAAGCCATATCTGAACGTGATCAAGAAACGTCTTCGTCTTCTTCGGGCCAAAGCTCATTTAGCATGATCTGTTGCAAAGTGGAAAACCTCTGTGATCAAATAGAAATTTGCCATTATTTATGGGAACCATGGGCACTGCGTCCTACGGACTAGAGGAGGTGGACCTCCCAAATTGTTAGAAGCGCTCAGTTTGAAAGCCGGCATCTCTGATGGTATTATGGGTACATTAGTGTGTTTGGAATGGGCAGCTTGAACATCTAGATAAGCATCATCAATGCTGAAATATATATCCAGGTTTTACAGCAGCATATGCTCACGCAAGAGTGGGACAACAATCTTCTCCAGGGGCGGACTGACAACTCATGGGGCCCCCGGGCAATAGGGGATTATGGGGCCCCTGTGTCCTTGCCCAAACTCAAAAAAGCCTATGAAAAAGGTACCAGGGGCATCTCATGGGGCCCCTTACTGACCCCGAGCCCTCGGGCAGTGCCCGAGTTTCCAAATGGTCAGTCCGCCCCTGTTCCTCTCTGAAAACTCCAGCAACTGATCTCCTTAGTTCCCAGATGTCTACAGAGAATTGCTAAAAGAAGAGGGGATGCTACACCCTGGTAAATATGTACATAAACCCTGTCCCAACTTTTTTGGAATTGGGGTTGTATTTTTAGAAATAATGGTCTTTGTATCTACACGTGCTCCTAAAGTCCCAATATTGTTGTAACTGTTTTTGACTAAATGTATCATACAAGAATGTTGGCACTCTCCCTTTTTAAAAAGGTTCATTACCCTCCACTATTTCTAGGCTTTCGTTAAATGTGCAAAGGTTGGGCACAGGATTATTTTACAGCAAACCTACTTTTTGGCATTTCAGCATAAAGTAACAGATTTGCTTTAACATCCCTTCTCCTAAGCATATACTTATATCCTTCATTTTTCCCCTCACTTCAAGAGCTAACCAATATACCCAGTATTTTAGAGAATGCTGGTCCAGTAAGTGCTGCTGTGCGAAGTTGCGTAGCCCCCATGTAAGCTACAGCTTCTGAGATTCATAACGAATGTAGCAAAGGAAATTAATCCTATTTGTGACTGCTGTAACCTGCTGACTTGCATCTCCTTTGAACCCTGACACTTGCACAGTGAGGGATTTCAGCCCCTCCATTCTCCTCTCAGACTGTAATAGAGAGAGAGCCAATCAAAAGAGCCATTAAAGGAGCCAATGACAGGGACTTTCTCAAGCAGGAGGTGCAGCTGCAAAGCATTGTGGAATATGTAGTCCTGAACAGAAATGGCCTGATAGGCTTATATAAAAATGGAACTGCAAAGACCAGCATGCTTAGTGAGAGCAGAGAGCAGGACGCCATCTTGTTTTCTCCTGAGGGGAGGCAGTCTCTATGTGGCAAGGTAACAGTCTGGACCTAGCAGAGAAGTGCTTAGGGTCAGTTCACAGCATGCTGAGGTATCTGCATCAGTCAGGGGAACATCCAAACTGAGAGATGTGGACCTACAATACAGAAGCGCTCATCGTGAGGTGACCAGAGGAGCCTGTCATTTCCAGGACAATCGTTTGGGCCTTTGTCACAGGATCTGGTGAGAGGGATTTTGCTGACTGGCAGATGACAGGAACACTGCACACATACAGAGACATCACACTTTGCCCATACTCACCAGGCACTGGGATGTGTAGATGGCCCTGCTAAACAGACACAGTATTTGCTATGCTATACAAATACTGCCACGGGATTACAATTATACATTACCATAGGAGTTTAAGTGCACCAACAAAAGTGGCTAGCTGAAGATCCCAAGATTCATCCTGTTACCAAGAGACTGAAGTTAGCGGTGCCATACAGGCACGCGCATGCGTATTCAGGTCTCTTTATTGCATGGTGTGTGAGGGAATAGTTTTACCTTGGAAAGTAGCTATTAAGCATCAGTTGGGTACAGTGTTGGTACAGTGTTTGCCTATTGGGCTTGTGGTGTCAGGGGTTAGAAGGGAGAAGTCTGACACAACAGAGTCATTCTTCTGCTCTCCTCCTGCTTGGACATCATAAAGCCAAATTTATGTAAAGGGGTTTAGACCCACTTTGAGGTTGCCATTTAAGTGTTTCCTCTGCTCTTGGGGTTATTCACAGTTGGATTCCCCTGAAAGCAGACAGAGTGTAAAAGTGAGCTATATTGCTTTCGGTCTCAGTATTTGTTGTTCTCTTGATTCACCTAACGTATACCTGTTGTTAATGTTTTTTACTTCCCATAGAGGTCTTACAGTAAAGCTGATCTCTGTGTTTTATTATAAAGTGTGTGCTTTTCATTGGTCCTTGCACTTACACTATTGCCAGGTGTGTCAGTTGGGGCTGAGACAGTTCTTGGGGTTGAGAGGCAGAGTGGTGGAGTGAACAAACTTAAGCAGCCCCTTCGGGGGTATCGCTACACTAACACAGGGCTTTCCTTGTGTGTGTGCTTTTCTCCACTCAGCATTCCCCACTGTATGGAAAGCAGAAGTTGTAACTGTATGAAGTATAGCAGACCTCTGTAGATAGACAAACTATGATCAGTGGTCTTCATCTTCAGTGTGCTGCTGGGGAAGGGGAGCTTGGGGTAAAGCTGAAGCACTATTTAAGAATAGATAAAAAAGAAGATATTGAAACGTGTAACCATGAGTGTACCCTTACTTTGCCTAATGTTTTAATAAAAGTAAGCTGCAATTGGGCTTCAATGTGATAGGTAGCCTCATTAACCAAGAGGAGGCCATGGAGGTGGTAGTGGTGGGGCCAAGCTCGACATTTATAGACAAATTCAAATACCTCTAGTTATGCATCTACTAATTATTTTGAAATGTGGTTTTCATTCAAAGTAACCCTTGCATGTGCTTAGCAGGAATGTCAAGCTGAAAGGCCCCAACAGAGGTTTTCCCGTATCCTTGTTGCACTCTGTGCTATTACCATTGAAATAGAAAATTTGCCACGATTACATGAAATAAGACATAAAGACTTTGTCAGTTGACAGTTTTCCCCTCTTCCAACAGCCAGGAAAGCACAGTGTGCTCTCAGCCCTAAGCTCCGGCAGGAGGGGCAAGTCAGCCTTACAATCTGACAATGAGCTGACAAGTAGAGAATACAACTAAATAACAGCACACATATCCATTTGTGTATATATACTGTATATATATATATATATATATACGGCACAGTGGCATAGTGGTTAGCATGTCTGCCTTGCAGTAAATGGGTCATGGGTTTGATTCCCGACCATGGCGCATGGAGTTTGCATGTTCTCCCTGTGCTTGAATGGGTTTCCTCCGGGTGCTTCGGTTTCCTCCCACACTCCAAAGACATGCTGGTAGGTTAATTGGCTCCTGTCTAAATTGTCCTAGTTTCATCCCTAGCCATGCAGAATCTCTGGCATGGTAGGGGTTGGGGAAAGACCTGGCAACCTACCCTGTAAAAATAATTGTTAAGAGAATTCATGGAAAAAGTGACGGTCCATGCAATCGCCAAGGGTTGGATATGACTGAATGGATAGATAGATAGATAGATAGATAGATAGATAGATAGATAGATAGATAGATAGATAGGTATAGATACACTATATTGCCAAAGGTTTTGGGACACCCGTCCAAATCATTGGATTCAGGTATTCCAATCACCTCCTTGGCCACAGGTTTATAAAATCATCACCTAGACATGCAGACTGCTTCTACAACATTTGTAAAAGAATGGGTCACTCTCAGGAGCTCAGTGACTCCAAGCGTGGTCCCCTTATAGGTTGCCACCTGTGAAATTACCTTGCTACTAAATATTCCACAGTCAACTGTTAGTGGTATTATAACAAAGTGGAAGCAACTTGGAACAACAGCAACTCAGCCACCAAGTGGTAGGCCACGTAAAATGACAGAGCAGGGTCAGCGCATGCTGAAGCGCACAGTGTGCCGAAATCGCCAACTGCCTGCAGAGTCAATTGCTAAAGACCTCCAAACATGATGTGGCCTTCAGATTAGCACAACAGTGCGTAGAGAGCTTCATGGAATGGGTTTCCATGGCCGAGCAGCTGCATCCAAGCCTTACATCACCAAGTGTAATGCAAAGCGTTGTATGCAGTGGTGTAAGGCATGCTGCCACTGAACTCTAGAGCAGTGGAGACGTCTTCTCTGGAGTGACCAATCACGCTTCTCTGGCAATCTGATGGACGTGTCTGGGTTTGGTGGTTGCCAGGAGAATAGTACTTGCCTGACTACATTGTGCCAAGTGTAAAGTTTGGTGGAGGGGGGATTATGGTGTGCGGTTGTTTTTCAGGGGGTGGGCTTGGCCCCTTAGTTCCAGTGAAGGGAACTCTTAAGGCATCAGCATACCAAGACATTTTGACAATTTCATGCTCCCAACTTTGTGGGAATAGTTTGGGGATGGCCCCTTCCTGTTCCAACATAACTGCGCACCAGTGCACAAAGCAAGGTCCATAAAGACATGGATGAGCCAGTTTGGGGTGGAGGAACTTGACTGGCCTGCACAGAGTCCTGACCTCAACCCCATAGAACACCTTTGGGATGAATTAGAGCAAAGACTGCGATCCAGGCCTTCTCGTCTGACATCAGTGCCTGACCTCACAAATGCACTTCTGGAAGACTGGTCAAACCTTCCCATAGACACCCTCCTAAACCTTGTGGACGGCCTTCCCAGAAGAGTTGAATCTGTTATAGCTGCAAAGGGTGGGGCCAACTCAATATTGAACCCTACGGACTAAGACTGGGATGCCATTAAAGTTAATGTGCGTGTAAAGGCAGGCCGAGCAATTCTTTTGGCAATATAATGTATATTGTATATATAGTAACAAACTGTTTTTTTTTATATCACACGTCCGGTCTCTTGATCACCCTGATAGAGGGTCTCACCATCCCTACAATAATGCATATTATATGGTTTTACATGAGAAAATGTACACTTGAGTTTTTATACATTTTACATTATCCATATTATAATCATAACATCTATAGCTATAGATTGTTCTTGTCTATAATCAGGTTAGAAGAATTGTTGGTGAAACTTATCCATATACTGTACCTTCTTCATTCTTTCATTCATTCATTATATATTCTTATATGTCTGGTTTATTCTATTCATCTCTTGATACTGTTATTACCATCAATTTTTTAATTGGACCATTTTTGTTAGTGTTTTAAGTAATGGCACTAGTGGTTTATATACGTTTGAATCTTTATTAATCCCATTCATTTAATCATTTTACACAGGACCCTTAAGGTCTGATCATTACAATCAATGTTGAAAAATGTTACCACAATGAGTAAGTATTACAATAATGAATATACATTTGTCTATGTTACTGCAATTGACACCTTCTGGTTTAAATTGAATTGTAACATTATACATTTGTCTTCTATTTGGCCTCTTTTACTTATATCCCCCATCTTATATTGTTACACTGTAGCCTTTATGCCCCATGTTCTTAGGTATATTAGTGCTGTACACATTGCCCCTTTGAGGTGCCCCTTTATTGGTTTTGTATTTGAGGGCCGTAACAGCTAAGCTCCAGCCTATATACAGTTGCAAGAAAAAGTATGTGAACCCCTTGGGATTACATGGAGTTTTGCAGCTTCATTCAAGTCAACAATTCTTGATCGTAGGTCTTCTGAGAGCTCTTTTCTGCGAGGCATGGTTCACATCAGACAGTGCTTCTTGAAACCAGTGAACCCAAAACAGGTGTGTGTTTTTTAAGGGCAGGACAGCTGTCAGCAACACATCCAATATCATCACACTGATTGGAGTCAAGGTTGGCTCACTCCTGGCTCCAATTAGCTCTGGGAGAAGTCATTAAGCTAGGGCCTCACATACTTTTTCCTCCCTGCACTGTGAATGTTTACATGTTATGTGCAATTAAACCATGGCAACATCTAATGTTTGTGTAGTATTATGTTCAGCAGACTGTGTTCTTCTATTGTTGTGACTTAGATGATGTTCAGAGCACATTTTATGCTCAATTTATGCAAAACTCCACGTAATTCCAAGGGGTTCACATACTTTTTCTTGCAACTGTATACCACATTCAAGGTGGCCCCCATTGTGGCCTGATGGAGGAGCACACATACTTCGAATGCAAGCTGCCTCCTCCGCCTGCAAACCTGGAAAGGACGTCATCCCCCAGTCTCCAGCGTTCTCTGCAACAGCTAGCACAGCAGGAATTGCTTGAATCCACCAGCGCAGCCACCAGCTTGTCATTTTGGGACACAGAGGCACCCAGTGGGACCACACAGGAATTGCACAATGGGACTTATATGTTTTACAAGTGCTAATTCATCTACCTTTGTGAGTTGCCTACTTTTTTACTATCAAAGTGTTTTAAGTTTGCTGCACTTAGAGGTGCTGTTCTCCTCCTTCTTTGTTGATTTAACCCACAAAAGTAAAATAAGTCTGTATATACAGTAAAGCATGCATGTTATACTGCCTTTGGAACTTGAGGGGTTAATCCCCTGCATTGTGTAAAAATAATATTTGATCCTGTCTTCTCTGATCCTCCCCTTTTTCCACATTCCCAATTTCATCTCCTGACAGAACAGAGCCTCGGGGACACTCTGCACATGCTCAGGTTGGTGTGTGCTGCTAGAGAGTTTTTCTTTTTCTTGGGAAGGTGCATGTGATCAGCACAGGGCCGATCAGCATTGTCCAGACAGAGGGTCAGGGGTTATGCAATCTCATAGGGCAGTGAGAGAAGAAAGAAAACTCCTTCTACATGTTTTAGCCAGTGCTCAGCTGGACACTGATGGAAGTAACAAGACTGCTATATACTGCTGATGAGAAAAGGTATTTTGCAGTTTATATTTACTAAAATAATTGCATTTCTGTGTTCTGTGTATTGTGGGAGACCAGATATAGTGAAAGCAGGCTCCTGGGTTTAGTAACACTTTAATTAATAAAGCTCTGTGTGTGGATGAGGTCTTGGGGCTCATTCACATGGACGCTGTAGCCTGCACAGTGTGAATCATTTTTTTTTATGTGGCTGGAGCTATATGCATGCAGCTTATGTTATGCTCTGGGGGTGCAACAGCTGTACGAATACAGCCACAGGTCCTAATTTGACAGGCGTGTGGGTGTTGGTCTACAACCCCACAGTGTGCATTTGGAGTCACTCACACATTTCTGCACGCCTGTTAAATTAGGGCCTGCGGCTGTGTTCATACAGCCCCTGCTTCTCCATAGAGTATTGGGCAGCTCCAGTTGCATAGTATAGGCCTGAACATCCATGTGAATGAGCATTTTAAAACTATTTCTTAATTATTTTTTACAATTGTTTTTCACAACGCTGTTGGTAAAATATCAGGGGTCTAGGCAGAAAGGAATTGAGGGCGCAGATCCCGAATCCTTTTTCTGCAGCCTCAGCTGCACTGCAGATAAATGAACAAGAGGCACTCTGTACAGAGTCTCCTTGTTCAGTCACAAACTGAAGCATAATAAATACAGTTTACTATGCTTCACTTATGAATTAACACAGTGAATGATTGGTACCAATCACTCACTATGTTCATTCAGGAATGGAAGGCTCAGTAAATATGACACATTTAACCCCCCCCCCCCCACACACACACACACACACACACACACACATCCTGAAACAATCCCCTTGTGTTCCTGCCTGTACTTGCAGGAGGGGTTTAGGGAGGGACCGTGGAAGGATTGGGGGTGGGGTGGGGGGGTTAGGTTCAGAGGACTGGAGATGACTTTTAGGTTTATCTCTTTCATCTATATCTAAAATAAATTGAAAACATTACTGTTTTTTTATTAAGGTCATTTTACAATACATTATATGAAGAAATTGTATTTACTATTAAATACATAAACGGTTACTACATCTATGTGCAGAAAACTGCAGAAAACTGTGCTTTCCAATTGCATTGTCACAACTAAGTGGGGAGGTACAGCAGGTCTTGTGGCTTATTAGCATCTCTAAGAATATGACTTTCGCTTTCCGCGTTCACTTTGTATCCGCCCTTGTTTTCTAATTTTATAATATACAATGGCAGCCTCATTAATCACAAGCATTCTTAGGGAAAATATACAGGGAATTTCACCTCAAACCATTGCCATGCATAGAGGAATAATAGAATTCAATCTAATTTCTGTAGTGGAGGCTCCAAGAGGTCATATACTCCAGCCGAGGGAATAGAACAAGAGTTCCCTATTGTGTAGAAGCCACCACGTAGCCAAGTCAAGCCACTTTGCAGGGGAGCAGCATGTTTTTTCCCAAATTAAATTTTATTTAAATTCTTCAAGCAGCCATTTGCTTGTGCAATTTACATGTTTATATCCAGCCTTGACCTTAAGATCTGCCATGTACATTTGTTTTTATTTGGTCTTTCATCTTTGTCAGGTGAAAGCCTTTTGATAGCTAGGATTTTCTTTTCCATTAAATTTTAAATTTGTACGTTGTGCTTTTTTTATAGCGCAAGTTCACCTTTATAATATATTCTACCTGTGACATATTTCCTATTTTTCATTTTCTCGGTTATATCTAATTGCGTTTCTTTCCCCTGCCTTCAATTGCTGTTTCCAGTACACTTTTATTTTTAATTTAACCAATCATTATGGCTAATATAGTATATGTGTACAGAACAGCCAGTGGGATATTTGGGGAGGGAGGCGTCTTTTATAAAGGGTCAAATGGCGATATACTCTGATGCATAAGAAGACACTTCCATGATTTCTTGAGGCAGTGGTAGTGAGCTAGAATCCAAGGTTGAGGTGCATAGAGGGTAGATGTGTTGGGTTCAATATTTGGACCTTCTCCTCAGCTCCTGAAGATACCAGTTGGAGCACTGATTTATCACAAAAGGCTTAGTGTGTGGTGGGTAAGGAGTGCCTCATACAAGGAATTGTTAAGCTTGGTATTATAGATCTAACATAGTTAATAAAAATAACCAAATAAAGTACAACCAACATGTTTCGGGAATTAAAGTGGTTGTAAAGGCTCAAGGTTTTTTTTTTATCTTCATCCTATGTATGAAGGTGAAGAACCTTCTGTGTGCAGTAGCTCCCCAGACCCCTTAATACTTACCTGCGCCCCCTCTTGATTCAGTGATGTACATGAGAGTGGTGTCTTTCCCGGGTCTCTTCCTCTTCATTGGCTGAGACAGCAGGAGGAGCCATTGGCTCTCGCTACTGTCAACCACAGCCAATGAGAAGAGTCTGAGCCAATGAGAAGGGACTGAGCCACGCTCTCTGTGTGTGAATGGATAGACAAAGTAGCGGCTCGTAAGCGACCCTGCTTGGGTGCCCCCATAGTAAGCTACTTGCTGTGGGGGCACTCAGCAGGAGGAAGGGGCCAGGAAAGTGAAGGTTCGGGGCTGCTCTGTGCAAAACCAGTGCACAGAGGAGGTAAGTATGATATGTTTGTTATTTTTTTTTAAATCCTTCTCCAGGCTTATAGAAAGTAACAATATGCATTTTCTAAACGTTTACGTGTAGGTGTTGTTCCATTCTCTAGCCCCAAAGAACTTTATTTGGCTATTTGTATTAAAAAAGAATTTTGAAATAGTTTTACATGGCAGTTTGGTGAGCATTTATTATTCTAAAGCTTATTCTTTTTTGTTCCTGTTTTTTATAAAAGAGTGTTTGGTCATTTGGCAAATATGCTAGTTTGCCCCTTTTACTGATTTGTCATTTACTAATGGTTTTTAGCTGTTTTTGTTGTATTTTTTATTTATTTTTTACAAAGAGTCGTGCATAGACTTTGGGAATAAAAATTTAGCATTTTTTGTATAGTAACTTGATCATGGCAAATGTAATGACGTTAGCAGGGGTGTGGAAATTTTTTTAAAAACTACTTGTCCAGGGACTAAATTGGTGTCCCAATCTACTTGTTCAGATTAAAAAAAAATGTTTTTAACCAAAACCGTATTTAAATCGGAGGTGATTTTAGGAATGTCTGGGGCTTTTAAAAACAAAAGGAGCTTTATGGCGACCTAAACGTTTAATATTTTTAACATTGCGCCGTTTATCTCCTCCTCCTCTCCCTGCCTGTCTCCAGCACCGCCCCCGGGGACTAACAGGGAGGGGAGAGGCCTTGCAGTTTACTAAGCACTGATTGGTTGCTCGTCAGGAAAGGGGAGTATCGGGCTTACCCTTTATCCCTTTCACTGCCAGAGCTGTTTTTGCGTTTTTTGCACAACTTTAAACAATAATTTTAGGCCCGAAGATTATACAAAACCCCCAAATATTATATATTTTCTGAAAGCAGAGACCCTAGAGAATAAAATAGTGGTAGTTCCAATTTTTTATGTTGCATGATATTAACGCAAAATTTCAGTGAAAAATACATGTAAATTATTTTAGGGCACAAAAAAGCAGTAAATTACCCTATTTTATTGTAAAATATAAAAGAAGAGGTTACATTGAGTAAATAGATATCCAACTTGCAAAACCTTAAATGTGTGTGCGCTCTTGAAATGGCGACGAACTTCAGTACTCTATATTTTCAATAGGCATTTAAAACTCTTTATAGGTCATCAGTTTAGCATTACAGAGGAGGTCTGGTGCTAAAATGATTGTTTCATTCTGGCGTGCGCGGCGATACGTAACATGTGTATTGCAATCAACGTTTTCATGCGTAGGCGCCCCAGCGTGTGCTTTTATGTTGTACGTGCGTACATATGGGGGTTCAGGGCCTCAATTTTTTTTAGGGGGAGGGGATGTTATGTGCTTGAGTGTAACTTAATTTTTAACAATTTAAAATAAAAAACATTTTTTTTTTACTTTTTTTCATCACATAGGGGACAAAGTCCCCTACAGGGGCAGACTGACCATTTGGAAACTCAGGCACTGCCCGAGGGCCCGGGGTCAGTAGGGGACCCCATGAGATGCCCCTGGTACCTTTTTCATAGGCTTTTTTTAGTTTTGGCAAGGACACAGGGGCCGCATGATCCCCTATTGCCTGGGGGCCCCATGAGTTGTCAGTCCACCCCTGGTCCCCTATGTGATGATTTTAAGTGACAGGTTCTCTTTATTGAGACATCCATAGACTAAAAGACCCTGCATGTCTCCCCTGTGCTCCACTGAATGTAACGCATTGCACATCGCACTGCATTACATTCTTTCCTGGCCGGGAATCTCTCAGCGGGGACCCGGAAGTGACATCATAACGTCACTTCTGGGTCAGGACAAGAAAGGGAGGGGAGAGGAAGTGTCTGCTGTCCTCCCTCCGCTTTAGCAAATGGTGGTGAGCTGGCTGGTCCCGGGCCTACAGATGGCAGGGCTGAAGTTTGAAAATAACTACCTGCCCGGCGCCTGGAACTACATGTCCTGGGCATCGGGCGATACAAATTCAGCATCCTTAGTTAGGCAAACTCCTTCTCTAAGCTAGGTTGGTTTGGTTTAATTCACTTTTTCTTTTTCAGTTACCAGTTTGTTAACACTTTTTCCTGTGGACCAATATGTCGTTCAGTCGCTTATAGATGTCCCTGGAAAGTTGTGATCTGGAGAGTGTTCCCTGTACTCCTCTGGGTGTGTTTGCCCATCCCTCACCCTTTTAGGAGATTTAAGGCTGGTAGCATCCACATCAAAAGGAATGTTGGTTTCCTAGGTATAATTACTCATATATTTGAAGATGTTTATAGTTGACTTTATTAGCCATTAATAAGGAAATCTGAAATGGTGGAACTCCAAGTGTAACTATGACCAAAATCAAAAATGACATATTTGACAGTCTGTGACTAGCATTAACACAGCAGTCTTCTTTTTCCTGTGTTCCCCCTGCAAAATAGCTGAATACCTGGTGAGTTTGTCTGTTGATTTTCAACTTCCTTTAAAGTGGAACTAAACTACGCAATACACACCTTACAAGATTGCATGGTAAGTGGCTTGCTATGGGGCACTCGCAAAGGGGGAAGGAGCCAGGAACTCCAGTGGGGGACAGCAAAAGAGGAGGATCGGGGTTGCTCTGTGCAAAATTTTTGTTATTTAAAAATAAATCTTTACATAGTTGTTCTCACGCAGGATCCCATTGGTGGCTCTAAACCACTGCCAGTGTCACAATAGTACTGGGCCCAAAAAAAATTCCATTTGTCTAAAGAGATATGAGATGCCAGTGTGTGTGATTCAGTCTACCAGCTTCCACTCATATATGGAATATCAGGTCTTTGGGTGGACTGATCCTGTGACATTTTGGCATTTGAAACTTTGTAGCCAACCTAAGTTGCTATACTTCATTGTGTATGTTTTCGCTATTCCAACCAGGTGGTCATCAACCAGATCAATCCGAAAACTTTAGAGAAATGTGTCAGCTTTTCAAGTCCGCCGGAGCTGAGCGCTGAGCATGATCCGATTGTCTTCCAGCTAAGCTAACAGCCTATCCCGCCGTTCCCTGGGATTTCTAGTGAATTAATAATGTCAGTGATGAATATTCAAAAGTAGGCAGCTATTGTGCCTTCAAGCAGATAATTAATTATTCATTATGCATTTTATTCTCTGAATTAAAAAGCGCAGGGCGCTGGGGGAAATAAAGCTTTGCTTCGCTACAGGGGCGCAGAATTCTACACTATCCCTTTAAGGATTATGACTCGGTATTTACGGTTGCCGAGCAACATAAATGCTTGGCAATTAGATCGCGGGTCGTCCCTGATGACTGATGGGATAATAAGCAGTAGTCAAGTATTAAGTTGACCTAGTAAAAGTCCCAAATGAATAAACCTGTGCAGGATGGCAGCTGGTGTCTTTAAATGAAACTTTGATATTTACTTGTGTGCTTAAAATTCTGCTTATGCAAAATTTGGGACTGTGCCCAATACATGAGGGTTAATACAATGAAATGCAAAACGCTACCAGGTATTTAGTTTTATAAGCAAGTGTGGTACAATCAGTTTCAATATTAATTTGGTTCAGAAGTTTTTTTTTTTTTTCATTTTAGGTGTCTGTTTTTGATGTTGGCGCTTAACTCCGCCAGCATGGTATGAACACCAATGGGACACATTCTGATCCAATTAGAGGACAGTGTTCTCCCCCCAAGTGTGGGTATTTTCAATTAAAGCATAACATACTGGGGTTGACTTACAAAATCTGAAGCAGCTCTGCATAGAAACCAATCAGCTTCCATTTTCTTTTGGTCAAAGCTTAATTGAACAAGCTAAGGTTAGAAGCTGATTGGCTACCATGTACAGCTGCACCAGATTTTGCATTCTCCATTTTTAGTAAATCAACACCACTGTGTATTTTGAGTTAGCACTGATATTTTGAGTTTTATTTCCAATATTCAATTTAAAGTGTATCTAAAGCAAACCTTTTTGGATAGAGTGGTAAGGGGTTAGAACCCTTGTGAGATTTGCAATTATGCTTTGAAGAATCACCTTTCCTGTCTCTCCTGGTGATCACTGTCACTGCAACTAAAAATGAGAAAGTGAAGATCCAAAATTTTAAAGTAGAACTCCAGCCAACAAGATAAAAATGAATAGTCCATTAAAAGATAAAATAACAAAATTAGCTTTTGCTGCACTGGTCACCTCCATTCCAGAGATTTCCCCTGAAATACTTTTTTCACTTGCAAGATATTCTCAGTGTGATGGCCAGAATCAGCCTGTGAATGGACAGTAAAAGGAGAAGTATCACAGTAGTCACTTTGCTCTTTCCTACTATTAGCATGTTTCTTGCCAGAACATGAACAGATTGGTTCCTTGCACTGCTTCCTCCTTTCACACTCAATCTCTGCTGTACAGGGATAGCAAAAGAATGGTACCAGGTCACACTGCTTTCATTTAAAAAAAAATACAATTAAAGGAGAAGTACAGTCAAAGCTTGTTTGGCTGTACTTCTGTGCATCACAGTAGTGCAGTTCATTCTGCGCTCCTGTGACCCATTTTCAGCCGACAGCGGGTAAAAAACGAATCCAGTTTCCCACCAGAGTGCCTCTTTCCCCTTGCTGGTCCAGGGGGTGTGGGTCTACTTACTTGGTCCTTCTCCTGTGTAGCCAGCGGGTCGGTGGCTGCTACAAGGCCTTTTAGCTGGGCCACTCTTTCTCTGCCGCACAGGTGGTCCTCTCTCAGGGGGCCGGTGAAGTCTCAAGCTTTCCTCCTTCCAAGGTCTCTCTGCCTGGAAGTGAGCCCCTTTCCCATCTGGGCCCCCTCCACTGGCTCCTGCATCTCTTCCTCTTTCACATCTTCCACCTGACTCCCTCTCCAACTCTTCTCCTGCTGAGCAGACTCAGTTACTCTTAAAGGTTGTCCTGGCCCTTGCCAAGACTCCTGTTGGGGATTGGCCAGGATCCTCTAAGAGTACACACCAGCTGCTCTTCAAATCCACCCACTGCATCTAGACAGTTAAGGTAGAAGGCAGTAGCATGGTTGGTTGAGACAGCAGGCAAATGATCAGCAGAGATATTGAAAATGGGGATATGGCAGGCTGTTAGAAATATGGCCTAATATTTTGGTGACAAGTGAAAACGTTGAAAGCAGTCTCCAATGCACAGGCCTGTTGGGAGGGACACAGGGGACAATGAAAACAGCTGTCTCTTCTAACTCCCCTTTTGCTGCATACTCGACATCTTTTTTTGGCGTCTTCGGCCTGCTTCTGATGGTGGAATGCTCTCAGAGAAATGACGCTTGTGAAGTCTGCTCACAGAATCGGAACAAATGGTTTCTGGGGGGGAGCCTTGCTGGTAGATAAGGGACGTGACGATTTCTTCTATAAGTTTGAGGAAGGCAGTGTGTCTTTCTGTGGATTTGGTGTAGGTGACATAGGCATTATAAATAGCATTATAAATAGCCAAATAAGTAAGATGAATTGAACTTTTTTTATACCAAAAACGGGACCTTCTTGTTGCTAAATAGGGCTGCAGCATCTGATTGTTGAAATCCACCCCTCCATGTAGAAATTATAATCTTGGATGCATGCAGGCTTTTGAATGGGACCGTGCCTTCCAGTAATTTCCACTGAGGTGTCATTGTGGATGGTGGACTGGATGTAAATGTCTCTCTTTTCCTTCTACTTCAGGGCCAGCACTTCGTTATCTCCTAGTCTTGCTGATTCCATCCTGGTGTTCACGAGAGCATGTGGGAAGCCCTTCCTGTTTTGTCTGGAGGTACCACAAGCCTAGGTTTTCTCATGGTACAGGTGTCGGAAAAGGGGCAGACTGGTATAGAAATTGTCAAGGTAGATGTGATAGCCTTTTTGTAAAAGTGGAGAAGCCAGGTCCAGACAACTTTTCCACTTGTGCCGATGTAAGTTGGGCTGTAATACCATGCCATGGTTGAGATGCAATGGTGGGGCAGCCCCATAAAACTGCATTAATCACATTCGGCGGTAGACAAAGCGACAAGCCGTTTAAATTTTGATGCACCCGATAAGCACAGTATCATAAGCAGCTGTACATTAGTGTTCAGGCCAGGGGCGGACTGACCATTTGGAAACTTGGGCACTGCCCGAGGGCCCGGGGTCAGTAGGGGGCCCCATGAGATGCCCCTGGTACCTTTTTCATAGGCTTTTTTGAGTTTGGGCAAGGACACAGGGGCCCCATGATCCCCTATTGCCCGGGGGCCCCATGAGTTGTCAGTCCTCCCCTGGTTCAGGAGGGTTGTCTGGGGGCAGTAAAACTGTGGTTCAGCTGCCTGGATTCACATACACACACCCCTTCCCGGTGTGTGAAAAAGCCCTAATGGTCACAAATGCAGCAGCAATGCATGTTTCTGTTACGACGTGTGGTTGCGTTTACCATGTGCGTAAAGGGTAACTGCTCATTTGACCTGCCCCAGTTACTGTCACTCTCAATCTGGTGGTGCTCAGTTTGTTGTCCCTCAAACTGGAAAGTCTCAGGATGAGGCTAAGGGTGTGTACATCACAACCCTGGATCGGGGACCACAGATAAAAGCATTCATTGGTTGTGTTTAGTGATTTCAGCAGCATCATTTTAATATAATCTTTTAGTTTTTAAAATATCAGAGTTCTTTCAGTGACTTTTTCGCCTTTTTTTTTTAAGTTGTCAGTAACACAATAAATGAAGGCCAGAACATCACACATTCCCTCTGCTCAGCCTGACTCCTGACGCTGTTTAGCTAAGTGTCACTACACCTTTAATTTGTTCAGAACATCTGTCTCCACTATCATAAAATGTTCTCGGAAATTGAAAGGTGTCCAAGGCTGATAAGTTCAACATACATAGCAAGCTGTGTAAGCTCATCAGTGTATTTTCTAGTGAAATTGTAGTCATTTTGCCAATTGTGACATTTGTACAAATGATGGGAATTGTAAGCTAAAGTTAAACTCTAGGCAGATTAAAAAAAAACACTGCTTAATGCAGTTACCTGTCTTGACACTATTCTTTATCATCCCCTGCAAAGCTGTACTCAGACTGGGAGAAGGAATTGCAGTACTAGGAGCCACTCAGGTGTGCTGCATACAAATGCCAGGGTGGTGACAACCCTGTACTTCCTGTTTTCAGGTGCTTGAGCTGCTTGCCCAAAAAAAGAGGTTTTATAATGTATTAATAAATACAGAGCTGCATTAATGTGTGTCTTTTTTACCAGCTTTGAATTCAGATTCAACTGCAAATAAAATAAAAGAAGCGCAAGCTTGTAAAATGTGAATGTTAGGCCCCTTTCATATGGTTTATATCTGGTCTGATCAGCATGGGACCCATGAACAGGTTCCCTGCTGAATTGGAGCAGAATGAAAGTAATGTTATTTTTTTGTGATGATCCTGTCTAATCTGTTTTTGCTGCATTTAAAAACCAAAAACGTTTGGATCTGTATTAGATCCATGTGCAGCTGAATGTAAACAAACATGCATCCATTTGCATGCAGATATCCTTTGACCCATCATGTTTAGGTGTGAATAAAATGGAACAAGACTCAGACAGGAAGGAGTTGGAGAAAATCGGGTGCAAGAGTACAAAAGTCTGTTTACATCTGGCCGCACATAGACTAAAGGTGGCCATGCACCTTCCAATCTGCTTAGGATCTACCTACAGCTACAGTCAGGTCCATAAATATTGGGACATTGACACAATTCTAACATTTTTGGCTCTATACACCACCACAATGGATTTGAAATGAAATGAACAAGATGTGCTTTAACTGCAGACTGTCAACTTTAATTTGAGGGTATTTACATCCAAATCAGGTGAACGGTGTAGGAATTACAACAGTTTGCATATGTGCCTCCCACTTGTTAAGGGACCAAAAGTAATGGGACAATTGGCTTCTCAGCTGTTCCATGGCCAGGTGTGTTATTCCCTCATTATCCCAATTACAATGAGCAGATAAAAGGTCCAGAGTTCATTTCAAGTGTGCTATTTGCATTTGGAATCTGTTGCTGTCAACTCTCAAGATGAGATCCAAAGAGCTGTCACTATCAGTGAAGCAAGCCATCATTACGCTGAAAAAACAAAACAAACCCATCAGAGAGATAGAAAAAACATTAGGCGTGGCCAAAACAACTGCTTGGAACATTCTTAAAAAGAAGGAACGCACTGGTGAGCTCAGCAACACCAAAAGACCCAGAAGACCACGGTAAACAACTGTGGTGGATGACTGAAGAATTCTTTCCCTGGTGAAGAAAACACCCTTCACAACAGTTGGCCAGATCAAGAACACTCTCCAGGAGGTAGGTGTATGTGTGTCAAAGTCAACAATCAAGAGAAGACTTCACCAGAGTGAATACAGAGGGTTCACCACAAGATGTAAACCACTGGTGAGCCTCAAAAACAGGAAGGCCAGATTAGAGTTTGCCAAACGACATCTAAAAAAGCCTTCACAGTTCTGGAACAACATCCTATGGACAGATGAGACCAAGATCAACTTGTACCAGAGTGATGGGAAGAGAAGAGTATGGAGAAGGAAAGGACTGCTCATGATTCTAAGCATACCACCGCATCAGTGAAGCATGGTGGTGGTAGTGTTATGGCGTGGGCATGTATGGCTGCCAATGGAACTGGTTCTCTTGTATGTATTGATGATGTGACTGCTAACAAAAGCAGCAGGATGAATTCTGAAGTGTTTCAGGGAATATTATCTGCTACTATTCAGCCAAATGCTTCAGAACACATTGGACGCCGCTTCACAGTGCAGATGGACAATGACCCAAAGCATACTGCAAAAGCAACCAAAGAGTTTTTTAAGGGAAAGAAGTGGAATGTTATGCAATGGCCAAATCAATCACCTGACCTGAATCCGATTGAGCATGCATTTCACTTGCTGAAGACAAAACTGAAGGGAAAATGCCCCAAGAACAAGCAGGAACTGAAGACAGTTGCAGTAGAGGCCTGGCAGAGCATCACCAGGGATGAAACCCAGCGTCTGGTGATGTCTATGCGTTCCACACTTCAGGCTGTAATTGACTGCAAAGGATTTGCAACCAAGTATTAAAAAGTGAAAGTTTGATTTATGATTATTCTGTCCCATTACTTTTGGTCCCTTAACAAGTGGGAGGCACATATGCAAACTGTTGTAATTCCTACGCCGTTCACCTGATTTGGATGTAAATACCCTCAAATTAAAGCTGACAGTCTGCAGTTAAAGCACATCTTGTTCGTTTCATTTCAAATCCATTGTGGTGGTGTATAGAGCCATAAATGTTAGAATTGTGTCAATGTCCCAATATTTATGGACCTGACTGTATGTAGTACAAAAGCCAGCCTGACTGGATAAAAATGGAAAGTATTTTTTAGGTATAGCTTCTATGACAGGGGTGCTCAACCCGTGTCCTGCAGAGCCCTCTGATGTGGCCTGTGACTTCAGCGCATGCCCTGGGTTAGCAACCCGTTGATCATGATCTTGGCTTGCAGACCTGCCATCCCAGAACATCAGAGTGCATGGAGTCGGCAGCGGAGAAGCCAATGTTTCCTCTAGTACGGTCTCCTGTCCCAGGTGGACTGATACCAAGTGCACTTTGCCTGGGACCTTTCTAGCAGCCTGGAAAGCGATTCCAGCAGAAGCTGGAAGAGGAAACATAGGTCAGTGTATTAACCACTTGACAACCGCGCTATAGCCGAATGACGGCTACAGCGCAGTTGTCCAGTTCTGGAAGGGCGTCATATGACGTCCTCCCAGAATGCGCCCTCCCGCTCTCCTCCTTGGGTGCGCACCCGGCGATCTCCGTGATCCCTGTGACACAGTTGATCACGTGATGTGGTAAAAGGCCAATCACAGCTGCCTTTTACCATGTGATCAGCTGTGTCCGATGACACAGCAGATCACCGGTAAATGCAGGTGCTGGTTATCGGCTGCACTTTCCTCACGCTATCACAGCATGAGGAAAGTACTGCCGATAACTGGCAATTGTCAGAGGACAGATCGGCACAGATCATCAGGGCGCTGATGATCAGTTTCCATCAGTGCCACTCACGAGTGCCGCCCACCTGTGCCCAGCAGTGCTGCCCATAAGTGCCCAGCAGTGCCACCCACCTGTGCCCATCAGTGCCACCCCCCTGTGCCCATCATTGCCTAGTAGTGATCAACACCTGTGCCCAGCAGTGCCACCCATCAGTATCTGTCAGTGCCCAGCAGTGCCGGCAGTCAGTTCCAACCATCAGTGCTGCCCATCAGTGCCACCTATCATTGCTATCAGTGCCAGCTCATCAGTGCCGCCTACCAATGCTGACTATCAGTGCCACCTCATCAGTGCCGCCTATCAGTGCCCATCAGTGCTGCCTATAAGTGCCCATCAGTGCTGCCTATTAGTGCAGCCTCATCAACGCATATCTGTGCAGGAGAAAAATTACCTGTTTGCTACATTTTATAATAGAAACAAAGAAAAACCTTTTTTTTTCAAATTTTTTGCTCTTTTTTTGTTTATAGCACAAAAAATAAAACACCCAGCAGCGATTGAATACCACTAAAAGAAAGTTCTATTTGTGTGAAAAAAATGATAAAAAATTCATATGGCTACAGTGTTGCATGACCGCACAATTGTCGTTCAAGGTGCAACAGCGCTCAAAGCTGAAAATTGGCCTGGGCAGGAAGGGGTATAAGTGTCCAGTAGGCATGTGGTTAAAACATCACATACAGAGGATATAGAAAAGAATCGGCCAAAGTGAACAATATACGTCCAGTGAAAGATATAACATCAACATGTCAGAAAAAAATAAAAAACAGAATAACTGAGTTGCAAAAAAGGATCACCCCCTTGTGTCAGTATTTTGTTAAACCACCTTTTGCTTTAATTCCAGCCTTTAGTCTGTTGGGATATGTCTCTACTAACTTTGCACACTTAGACTTTGCAATATTTGCCCATTCTTCTTTGCAGAACTGCTCACGTTTAGTTAAATTTGATGGTGACCGTTTGTAGACTGCAGTCTTCAAGTCATTCCACACATATTCAATGGGATTTGACTAGGCCATGCAAGGACATTCACCTTTTTCTCCTTCAACCACTGTGTAGTCATTTTTGATGTGTGCTTTGGGTCATTGTCATGTTGGAAGGTAATCTTTCTTCCCATTGTCAACTTTCTGGGCAGCAGATTTTTCTCAAGAATTTGAGGAACTTTGCCCATCTATTTTTTCTTCTGTCCTGACAAGTGCTCCAGTCCCTGCTGCAGAGACCCCCCCCCCCCCCAATAACAGGACATTACCACCTCCATGCTTTATGAATTGTGTTATTTGGATTGTTAGCTGTATTGTATTTCCGGCAGACATATTGTTTAGTGTTGAGGCCAAATAATTCAATTTTAGTTTCATCTGATCTGACCATAGTTACAAGTTAACTGGCTGAAAAAAGACAAAAGTCCATCCAGTTCAACCAATAAAAAAAAAAGTTATAATCCTACACCCACAGTTGATCCAGAGGAAGGCAAAAAAACCCAGCAAAGCATGATCCAATTTGCTCCTGCAGGGAAAAAATTCCTTCCTGATCCCCTGAGAGGCAGTCGCATATTCCCTGGATCAACTTTACCTATCAATGTTAGTATCCAGTTATATTCTGTGTATCTAAGAAAGAATCCAGGCTTTTTTAAAGCAATCCACTGAGCTGGCCAGAACAAACTCTTGAGGGAGTCTATTCCACATTTTTCACAGCTCTCACTGTGCAGAAACATTTCCATGTGTGGAGATTAAATTTCTTTTCCTCTAGACATAAAGAGTGCCCCCTTGTCCTCTGTGATGACCTCAGAGTGAATAGCTCTACACTGAGTTCACTATATGAACCACTGATGTATTTATACATGTTGATCATATCCCTCCTTAATCTCCTCTTCTCAAGAGAGAATAAATTCAGTTCCTCTAATCTTTCTTCATAACTGAGTTCCTCCATGCCTCTTGTCAGAACACCTTATTCCCAAGTCATCTTCCAGGACAGTCCACGAGAGACCTAGAGCTCCTCCTACAGGACAGGAAACACGTTACCCCACAGAGAATAAAAGGCAGTCCTCCAAGCCCTAGCCTCAGTTATTAGTGTTTCCTCTGGACGGGGTAACATGTTTCCTGGAACCATGTGGAAAAGTTCTCTCCCCAGGGCTGGCTGGAAGCTCGGTTGGGGGGGAGAGGTTCACTTACGATTCCCTGTCTTCTAGCCCTGCAGCACTTTCCTCTAGGGGTGTTTAGAGATTAGGCTGCATTAGTCTTGTAAAGGAGGACTCTACCTCAGCTTGTGTCAAATTGCTGTTGTCAGTAAAGAACGAGTCTGTAACCAAGTTCAGTTCCTTCAAGACTTTTTTGGAGGATTTTAAAAATCCTACCCCACCTCATCCTTCCTCAAAGGAAGCCGGCCCTTCCACAGTCAAGACCCGTACACCTGTTGAGTTCAGGCAGGAGCTTCTAGATAGGGTTTTGGGGAGGAACTCCTCATCCTCTTCGGAAAGTGAGGATGAGGAGTGTTCTTCAGAGGAGGAGAAAGTGGAGGGAGGGGGCTCTGGTGCTAGGTCATCTAGGTACAAGCTCTCTCTGGATGAAGTAGATGACTTGTAGAAGGCCATTTATGAAACTTTAGAAATAGAAGAAGACAGGGTCCAGCTCTCTAGACATGACTTAATGTATGAGGGTCTTCAGGGTAAAGAGCGCAGGGTTTTCCCTGTCCATAAATCCATGAAGGAGGCTATTGAATTGGAATGGAAGGAGCCAGGGCGTAAGCCTTTCTTTTCCAACAGCCTCAAAAGAAGATTCCTCTTTGAGGAAGGGATTGAGCATCCTTGGAATAAAGAGCCTAAATTGGATGTGCCTTTGTCAAAAGATTTTAAAAGATCTGACCTTGCGTTTGAACAAATGGGAGTCCTTAGGGATGCTATAGATAAGAACGGGGATGTCTTCCTTAAAAGAGCTTGAGATTCTACTGTTAATAATCTCAAACCAGCCCTTGCCTCTACCTGTATAGCCAGAAATTTAGACTTCTGGCTGTCTCAGTGGTGGTACATCTAGAGAGGAAATTTTAAAATAATTTCCTATGCTCTTTAAAACTGTTGGGTTTCTGGCGGATTCTTCAGTGGAAGCAGTTAGAATTGCAGCTAGATCACTTTGGCTAAATCACTTTGGCTAAAAATGTGGTCCGGTGATTACGCTTCTAAAGTGTGATTGTGTGCCCTGCCCTTTACGGGAGATAACCTGTTTGGTCTTGGATTTCAGGAGGTGTTAGCGCGCACAGCTGACAAGAAAAAGGCCTTCCTAGAAGAAAAAAGGATGCTGGGCTTTAGGCAGCTTTTTCATGGCCAAAGACAGCAGGCCGACCAAGGTAAAGAGGCCAGGCCAAGGAAGCGTTGGTCAGGCAACAAAGGTAAGGGTAAAGTAGGAATCTTGTTTAATCCTTCTCAACCCTCCTCCAAGACCCAGTGACTCCTTCCTCCCCGTGGAGGAAGATTGGAGGCCTTCCTTCTAGCTTGGGAGTCCGTCACCTCCAGTCTGTTTATCCTTCTGATAAGTCGGTTAAAGGCTGGAATTCAATCCCTTGCCCCCCCCCCAAAGGTCCTTGATCACGAATCTTCCTCGGGATCAGGAAAAAGCAAGCGCACTGTGCTTGCAATAGGAGTGATGGTAGATCAGAGGGTTTTATTCCCAGTTCTAGTGGAAGGGAGAGAGGGTTTCTATTATCACATTTTTGTGGTGAAAAAAACCCACAAGCAAATTCCTTCTGATCCTGAATTTGCGACTTCTCAACAAATCAATACAGTACAAACATTTTCATATGGATTCAATATTATCTCTCAGGTAGATTCTGCATCAGGGATGTTTTATGGTGACCCTAGATTTGAGCAATGCATACCTTCATGTACCCATTCATCCCTCTTATCAAAAGTACTTTAGAATGGCCATCAGGTTGGGGGAGAATGTTCAGCACTGGTCATGCAGAGCACTCCCTTTCGGGCTGTCTTCAGCCCCAAGGATTTTTTCCAAAGTCCTAGGAGAAGCTCTGGCTCCATTGAGGTTAAAGGGCATTCTGATAGTACCTTATTTAGACGATCTCCTATTAGCTGCTCTCTCTGAACAGCAGTTGTGGAAGGATCTAGAGTTTACCCAGAACCACCTTCAAACACTAGGATGGGTGATCAATTGGGAAAAAATGAATCTGGAGCCATGTCAGTCGATAAGATTTTTGGGGTACATCATAGATTCAACAGTTCAAAAAGTGTTTCTCCCTGTAGACAAGCTAGACAAAGTGAGGTACCAGGTAGTGCAGTTGCAATCAAATTATCTGGTTTCCCTGAGGGAGATTTCTGTAGTATTAGGTCTCATGACTGCATGTTTTCACCAAAAGCCTCTACTTTCTGCTCAGAGCCTGGGATGGGACAAAGGACACCCTAGACCTCAGAGTTCTCCTTCTGAGAAGCATCAAGCAATCTCTATGGTGGTGGAGAACTTAGGCTCATCTTTCCAGAGGGCTAGAGTGAATCTGGCCAGTTTCCCAGAGGATAACAACAGATGCCTCCTCATGGGGTTTGGGGGCACACATGCAAGTGTGGTTGACCCAGAACCAATGATCAAGGGACGAGGCCAGGTATTCCTCAAACTAAAAGGATCTCTTGGCTGTGGAAAAGGCAATGAGAAAATTTCAGGAGCAATTGAAAGGTCATCATTTACAAATCCTTTCAGACAACAGCACAACGGTGGTTTATATCAACAAGAAGGGCGGAACCAGAAGTCCGCGCTTGCAGGCAATTTCAAAGAGGATCTTGATGCGAGCAGAAGTCAATCTAACATCAATCTCGGCCTTACACCTGAAGGGTTCTCAGAATATATTAGCAGATTTTCTCAGGCGTCAACCGGTGCACCATGAAGAACTCTTTCTTGCCGAAGAGGTTTTCTCTTGGCTCAGGGATATGTGGGGCCAACCGGAGATAGACCTATTTGCCTCTCAAGCAAACACGAAGGTTCCAAGATTTTTCTCCATGAATCCAATGGATGCAGCAGTGGCCATAGATGCTCTGGTAAATCTGTGGTCCTACAGTCTAGCGTATGCTTTACCCCCTTCAAGTTGATCCCAGTGGTATTACGCAAATTTCAGTGGGAGAACTTGGATCTCATTCTGATAGTTCCACATTGGCCGAAACGCCCTTGATTCACCCTCCTGAAATTCGTAGCAGTTTGCCCAGTAGTGTTGCTCGCAAAAAGATAGAATCTTTTGTCCCAGGAACCTCTTTGATGTCCAGACTTGGACATTGTGATGATCGCAGCGTCAGACCCCAGCCCTTCTCACCAAACTCGTGACCGAAGGACTAGCCAATCTAAAACCGTGCTGTCACGTGCATAACAATGCCACGCCCAGCTGCACTCTGCACAAAGATTTTCCAGCTAATGGACCACAATCTGTGTATCTGCAGCCTGGGAGCGATTGTTACTGAGTCAGGTTAATTACGCAATTAACCCTTCACACTGCCACCATCTCCTTTTTGTACAGAGAAAGAGGAAACTCGGCAATATCAGCAATAACACTATGATGTTTGAATAATCGTCGATATACCACTGTCACCGCAGGCAGAGATATACCGAAGTTTAAAACATACACACAGTAGCGCTCTTTAGAGGCAGGAATTCGTAGTTTGCATTAAAGAGCGTTAGAAACAGTTCAACACTTTCAGAAAGTAAGATTTATTACTAAAAGGTCAAAAGGGTGCAATAAAAATATTTACAGAAAAAGATGTAGCCAATATACTGTATATAAATAAATATACAGAGAACAATAGCACAGCAAAGAGATAACAGAAATAAGTTAGAGGGTTAAAGTGTTTGCCAGCCAGCCTTGGTTGAGCAGATCAGGTTTCAGAGCAAAGGATTTATCTCCCTTTGTCAGTTTCGATGGTAAAACTCTCACACACACAGCTTAGCTTAGCTTTTCTAGTAAATACACAGGGTGTCTCCCTGGAGCAGTAAACCAATCGTCTCCTTTGGGGAGGGAGGTGTAGGTGGAGACCGAAGTTATGACCAGAAACTCTCATAACTTCTATTATGATTTATAACTTATTCTCGGGGCATTTAGCAGCCTGCCCACTAGTAGATTAATACTCAGACGCATCTGAGGAATGGTTAGAGATGAAACATGTCATATCCACTTGAATGGTTCAGGAGATATAATTTTCTGATCTCCTATATATGCCAGCTAGGGGTGTAAAATATCAGGAAACTTGTAGCAAAGTAACCAATCTGAATATACAGGTGAAACTTGAAAAATTAGAATATCGTGCAAAAGTTAATTTATTTCAGTAATGCAACTTAAAAGGTGAAACTAATATATGAGGTTGACTCATTACATGCAAAGCAAGATAGTTCAAGCCGTGATTTGTCATAATTGTGATGATTATGGCTTACAGCTCATGAAAACCCCAAATCCACAATCTCAGAAAATTAGAATATTACATGCAATCAATAAAACAAGGATTGTACATAGAACAATATCGGACCTCTGAAAAGTATAAGCATGCATATGTACTCAGTACTTGGTTTGCAGCAATTACTGCCTCAATGCGGCGTGGCATGGAAGCTATCAGCCTGTGGCACTGCTGAGGTGTTATGGAAGACCAGGATGCTTCAATAGCGGCCTTCAGCTCTTCTGCATTGTTCGGTCTCATGTTTCTCATCTTTCTCTTGGCAATGCCCCATAGATTCTCTATGGGGTTCAGGTCAGGCAAGTTTTATGGCCAATCAAGCACAGTAATCCCACGGTCATTGAACCAGGTTTTGGTGCTTTTGGCAGTGTGGGCAGGTGCCAAGTCCTGCTGGAAAATGAAGTCAGCATCCCCATAAAGCTTGTCTGCGGAAGGAAGCATGAAGTGCTCCAAAATCTCCTGGTAGACGGTTGCGTTGGCCCTGGACTTAATGAAGCACAATGGACCAACACCAGCAGATGACATGGCTCCCCAAATCAACACAGACTGTAGAAACTTCACACTGGACTTTAAGCATCTTGCAGTGTGTGCCTCTCCATTCTTCCTCCATACTCTGGGTCCTTGGTTTCCAAATGAGATGCAAAAGTTGCTCTCATCAGAAAAGAGGAATTTGGACCACTGAGCAACAGACCAGGTCGGTTTTTCTTTAGCCCAGGTAAGACGCTTCTGATGTTGTTTGTTGTTCAGGAGCGGCTTGACGAGAGGAATACAACATTTGAAGCCCATGTCCAGGATCCATCTGTGTGTGGTGGCTCTTGATGCACTGACTCCAGCCTCAGTCCACTCCTTGTTAAAGTCCCCAACACTTTTGAATGGCCTTTTCCTGACAATCCTCTCCAGGCTGCGGTCATCCCTGCTGCTTCTGCACCTTTTTCTTCCACACTTTTCCCTTCCACATAACTTTCTATTAATGTGCTTTGATACAGCACTTAGGGAACATCCAACTTCTTTTGCAATTACCTTTTGAGGCTTTCCCTCCTTATGGAGGGTGTCAATGATGGTTTTCTGCACAACTGTCAAGTCAGCAGTCTTTCCCATGATTGTGATTCCTACTGAACCAGACTGAGAGACCATTTAAAGGCTCAGGAACTGTCAAGGTCCTACCTTTCCCCAGAGACTGTGCGACTTCATGTACTGGCGTCCATCTTGGGTTTCTGCAGAGCATGGTGGGAGTCTTTTATGCCTTCAGGTCTCTGAGGTCCATCCCCCAGAAGGGTGTGGCTGAGTACATATAAGCCTGTTATCCGCACATGCTCTTTGCACTTGTGTCTTGTGTCTTTGTCTTGCTACAGCTCTGTGTATACTCTCGTGACTCTTCTGGTATCTGACTCGGCTTGTGACTAGACCATTCTCTGTGTTTTCCTTCGATCTGACCTTCCGTTGCTGAACCCGGCCCGTGACCTGTGATTCTTTGTCTACTGTTCTGTACCGTTTTGTCCCGTTGTTGTTGACCCGGCCTGCCTGACTACGCTATTGTCATTCTTACCAGCTACACGCCATTGGCGGCTGCCATTACCGCAGCCGGGGTGTCTCGGGGGCCGCGACCTGGTTCCTGGCTGTGTCAAGTCCATCCCCACCATCTGGGGCCCTGGTGAAGGGCAGCCTGGGACTTAGACTCCGCGCCCTGAGGGACTTCGGTCTGTTGGTGGTGGTTGTCATCAGTCAGTGCGTTACCCTGCCACTAGACCTACCTGTCTGTTCCACAGCCCTGCCCTGACAGGAACCCTTTGTAGGTGTTATGGCTTAATTAGCTGATTAGAGTGGGACACTTTGAGCCGAGAATATTGCACCTTTTCACAATATTCTAATTTTCTGAGATTGTGGATTTGGGGTTTTCATGAGCTGTAAGCCATAATCATCACAATTATGACAAATCATGGATTGAACTATCTTGCTTTGCATATAATGAGTCTATCTCATATATTAGTTTCACCTTTTAAGTTGCATTACTGAAATAAATGAACTTTTGCACAATATTCTAATTTTTCGAGTTTCACCTGTGTGCCTGGTTTTAATGTAAGTCTCTCATATTCCAAGATATGAAATCATAGGGGAAAATGGATGTTGAATGTGGTGTCTAGTTTATGACTTCTCTGGAATGTCTTTGAACTCAGTGAAGGACTTGGTTTACGCTTTTATGATCCCTTTCCAAGCAAGAGTTTCTTAGACAGGGGGCACCTAGCTAGTGAGGTTTTATAGCCAGGATGCCCTCCCACTGAGTTTGTTGCCTGTGATCTTGGCAAACACACACCAACCACGTCACTCAACAGCGAGGGAGTGGGGATGATTGGAGGAGGAAGCCTGCTTTAGGAGTGAGATATGGTACCAAATGGAAGATTCTTAACAAAATGGAGGACCGCATCCATCTCTGTGTGCACGATTGCTACAGACATGTTAAACCTCTCAGCATGGTACCTGAGGAGCAGTTGTTAAGACAGGAAGGTTTTTCGGATAAGGTAGTGCAAACGTTGGTCAACTATTGTAAGCCGGTTACTCAAGCTATCTATTTTAATATATGGAAGAAATTTAATTCTTGGATGATGAAGAAGGAGCATTCGGAAACTTCCATTCAGACAATTTTAGATTTCTCTCAGGAAAGTATAGACAAGGGTCTGTCTCTCAGCACCATAAAGGTGCAGGCAGCAGCCTTGGGAGCATTTCTGAAAGTTTTCATCCTGGAAGATCCTACAGTTTTCCACTTCCTTAAGTCGTGGCTAGAATGAGACTTGTGCCTTTGAAGCCCTGCCCCTCTTGGGACCTCTCGTTAGTCTTACAGGTGTTGACGTCTAATCCGTTTGAACCTTTGACGGAGGCTTCCGTGGAACTTGTTACATAGAAGACAGTTTTTTTGGTGGCTTTCACCATGGCTCGTAGCTGCAAGCTCTATCAATCAGAGAACTATTTTTGATTTGATTTTTGATTTAGATTTTTTGATGATAGGATAATTCTAAAAACAGACCCAGGGTTTTTGCCGAAAGTAGCCATGACCTTTCATAGGTCACAAGACATTGTGCTACTCTCCTTTTGTGCCTCTGCCTCAAATGAAAAGGAAGAGGGTTTCAGCAGGTTGGATATAAGGAAATGTCTCTTGCATTATTTGGGAATATCCAAACAATTCAGGAGGTCTAATGCTCTATTTGTCCTCTTTTCCGGCAAACGTCAAGGGTTTCAGGCTTCTAAGCCAACTATCGCCAGATGGATCAAGCAAGCCATTTCTTGTTTCTACCAGACCAAAGGAATATCAGTGCCATTTATTAATGCACATTCTACCAGGGCCTTATCCACGTCCTGAGCAGAGAGAGCTGGTGCTTCCCCATATCAAATTTGTAAGGCTGCTACCTAGCTTCTCAACATTTAACAAACACTACCAGGTGGATCTTTTGAACATTCGAGAGCAAGCATTTTAAGGTCCTCCAGGCAGTAGTCCCACCCTAGATTGGTAAGTTTTTGCTTATCGTCTCCTGGGATGTCTTGGAAGATGACTTGGGAAAAACGAAGGTAGACTTACTGGTAACTCTGTTTCCAGGAGTCTTCCAGTACAGTCAGATTCCCGCCCAATGCATTATGTTATGCTATGTTGAGTTATGTTTTTCAGGGTCATCCTTCGGTACTTGTGGTTTACTGAGGCTGGGGCTCAGTAAAAGGACCGCCTTTTATTCTCTGTGGGGTAACGTGTTTACTGTCCCATGAGAGGAGCTATAGGTCTCTGATGGGCTGTCCTGGAAGACTCCAGGAAATAGTTACCGGTAAGTCTAAGTTGTTCCATGTTACCTCAGAATCTTCAAGGTGCATTTTGGCAAAGCTCAGTTGTGACTGCATGTGGCCTTTCTTGAGGAGTGTTTTTTTTCTAGCAAGCCTCCCATACAAGCCACATTTGTGGAGAATTTGTGATATTGTTGTCACATGCACGCAATGACCACTCTTTGTCATAAATTCCTGCAACTGCTTCAGAGTTGCTGTAGGCCTCTTGGAACCCTCTCTGACCAGTTTCCTCCTGGCTCTTTGATTTGAGAAACGTCCTGATTCAGGGATGGTCTGTATTGTACCAAATACCTTTCACTTCTTAATAATATACTTTGCTGTGCTTTTAGGCATTGACAAAGCTTTTGACATTTTTTTGTATCCATCTCCTAACTTGTGCCTGTCCACAACTTTATCCTGGAGATCTTTTGACAGTGCCTTGCCACGCATAGTTGATTGTTTATTTAGTTGCACTACCAGAGACTGAAATGCTCCAGAAAAGCTCCTTTCATGCTGAGCTAATCAAAATGACCACAGCTGTTCATAGCTGAAAGTCAAGTGCCTTTGTGTGCCATTGAGAGGGTGATCAGCTACACCCAATTAACTTTACAAATCATTTTTTGGAGGAGGTGATCCTTTTTGCAACTCAGTGATTCTGTCTTTGAATTTTGTAATCTGTTTCTGACATGTTGGTGTTATATCTTTCACTTGGATGTAACAAAGTTGTAAATACAACTGGATAAATCAAAAACTGTGTCTGCCTTCATTTCAGCCTGCAAAGCAACAAAATTTGATTATTTTAAAGGGGGTAATTCTTTTTTATACCCACTGTACACTGCACTTTCTTAATGGCCATATTAGCACCTTAAAATGCAGCCTTATAGGGGTCTCAGGAGAGTAAGGGCTTGTTTACATGTGCGGTTTGGGGGATGGTAAAACCCGATAATTGAGACATGTTTTTACAACACACCCCCAACCACTGCTGTAGTGTCAGGGTTTGCAATGGCCCGTGTGCCTCCTTGTCACATTCTGTTTTACATTTGGACAGAAGGGTTGCAGGGATGGCATATACAGGAACCATTCCTCTCCATTTTCTTCCTGCAGCCAGATAAACAAAACATTTGACATGGTGGGATTTTTAAGGCACAACACAATTGTTCTGTTAAAACATACGGTTTATATATACATACGCATAAAATAATTTTTTACATCAGATTTGGCATCTAAAAACACACGTGTTGAAACTTGTATTTTTCTTCCCTGTTTTCAAATATATTTAGGTTAACGGTAACTAAAAAGCCATATAGGTACATTGTGCAGAATATAATAATAAGTGTTAACAATATATATATGTTCTCATATCTATGATATTCATCTCCAGCCCCTGATGAAGTGGAAAAAAATCTAAGAAACGTGTTGAGCTTTCCGGGAGTCTGAATATGTATTCTGTAATGTATTGGAAATGCAAGACACCAAATCTGATGTAAATAATTATTTTATGTGTATGTATAAATAAACTGTATGTTTTAACAGAACAATTGTGTTGTGCCTTAAAAATCCCTCCATGTCAAATGTGTTGTTTATCCAAATGAAATAGGGAGGTGGCACTTTTTTGGCCATTTACCTTTAGTTCCTCCTGCGGGTATTGAAAGCTGACTTCTCCTCCTCTCCCTCCTGCTGGTATTCAGCGGATGCAGGAGGAAAATGTTCATTATTTATTTCAGGTACTTATATAGCGCTGTCAATTTACTCATCACTTTACATATATATTGTACATTCACATTATTCCCTAACCCTCAAGGGGTGTACAATCTAAAGTCCCTAATTCACATTCATACATACACATACTAGGGACAATTTTTTAGACAGGAGCCAATTAACCTACCAGCATGTCTTTGGAGTGTGGGAGGAAACAGGAGTACCTGGAGAAAACCCACACAGTCACAGGGAGAACATGCAAACTCCAGGCAGGTGGTGCCGTGGCTGGGATTCGAACCAACGACCTAGTACTGCCAGGCGTGAGTGCTAACCATTTAGCCACTGTGCTGCCCCTAATTATGCTATTCAAAATAAAAAATGTTAAATTCAAAAGCATTTCATTTAATTGTGGCCCGCGAATGGTTACCAAATCACCTAAGTGGCCCTTGCCAGGGCATTCCTAGGGTTGGTGTCACCCGGTGCAATAACACTTGGTGACACCCCCTCCGACGATCCCCGCAGAATGGATCGGATCTGCGGATTGAGCATAATGGATCGGATTCCGATCCATTATGCTCCCCAATCCACAGATCCGATCCATCATGCGGGGATCGTCGGCTTTCTTTACAACTTACCTTTTTGTGGACCAGTGTAACCCCGTATAGGTTGCATGCCGACGATCCCCGCAGGATGGTTCGGATCTGTGGATTGAGCATAATGGATCGGAGTCGGATCCATTATGCTGCCCAATCCGCAGATCCGATCCATCCTGGGGGGATCGTCGGCTTGCTTTACAACTTACCTTTTCATGGAGCCGGTCCGGTGTCACCCCGTGTGGTAGGTGTCACCTGGTGCAGCACGCACCCCCCACACCTGCCTTGGGATGCCACTAGCCCTCGCTCTTAAAAAGGTTGAGCATTCCTGTTCTATGACATTGATTGGTAGCTCAATCCGAGGAGATTGTGTAGAGATTGTACAGTCATATTGTATAGTATGTGACCAGCTTAATATGGATCAAGTCCACCTGGAAAACTGAGGATGAGCCTGATCAAGACCACCCATGTGAAAGGTATCTGACAAAACGTACTTTACTGTAAACACTGCATGAACCCACAATACGAGCCCACTAAAATGAAGACTATACTTTTTCCTTTACAGTACTTGTAGTCAACTGTCAAAAAGTAAACTTACATCAACAAAAAAAATTCAGTGCACTAGACTTTCTTGCATCTCTAGGTTAGTTTCCGGAACTCTCTCTACTCTGCAACCTGTCACCAGAGGGGTAAAATAGAAAGAGACTTGCAGATTTTGATCTGCGTTGCTGCCAAGTTCCAGGGCTGTGTTATACTGCATGATACGTCTAAGAAGTGAGTTTGCAGTTTGAATTGTCTTGCATTATCCATCAACGGATGTGTGTGTTATCTTTGCTGACATAGTCACTTTTCTGTAGCACATACTCCATGTTGTTACAAATTTGTTGTCTGTATCATCGCTTTAAAGAGGGGTTACTGATCAGTATCAATGGTGCAGTGAGATCAGAGACTAGCATACAACCGTATTGGGGATCAGCTCTATAACACGGCAACCTTTATATTGTAACTGGCATTTAGCAGTTTCCTCTCCAGGAAGGAACACTGATGTATTTTGCATTCTTGCTGGCCTCGTTTACACGGGATGAAAAAAAATTCTGCGTATAGATGCGTGCAGGATCTAGTGTTGCATATAGATGTATGCAGCATAATTAAAATGAATTGAGCCATTCACACAAGTGTGTTGGGGCCGATATGTACCGCTTTGTTTAGCAGCATAAAAAAAATACAGCAAGGATGCATCCAGGGCTTCAGAGATTCTGCATTGTTACTGCGAGCAAACGCATTTAAACACAACAGATGTAAACACATCCAAATGCATGTAAACGCATCTAAATGCGTTAAAAGCAACAAATATAAATCTGTTTAAACTTGCCTTAATGTGTCTAAACACATACATTTTTCTGCCAACAGGAACATGCATGCCCTTCCAAAAAAATTCACATTTCTAGACCGTCAGACCATCATACAGGCTCCACTCCACAAATTTCGCTACCAATGCAATGTCAGAGGGTGGAACTTCAACATGTGGTTGTAATACAGATGAATGCCAGTGACTACCTTGCCTGTTTATTGAACAAATAACCTATAAAAGAGTAGGGCAGGGGCTTGAAGAGGAGACCCCCAACACAAAAATGCAGTTACCTAGCCACAAATGTATGTGAAAACAAACAAGGGCGCACACTCTCATCGTGCATTACCGTGGTATACCACGTAATTTATTAAACAAAAAAGGATGTATAGTCACAAACCAACGTGATTATAGGCAGTATGAGTGATCCACAAAGACAGTCACAATACAACTGTGTCTAATGATGCGGATAAGCTGACGCGTTTCAGGGGCTGAACCCCCTTCCTCGGAGCCCCCGAAACGCGTTGATTTTTGAGTATACATCCTTTTTTATTTAATAAATTACGTGGTATACCACGGTAATGCACGATGAGAGTGTGCCCTTGTTTGTTTTCATTTACCAGTGGTCAGATTTCCCAATCTCTGAAGGGCAGCACCTCCTTAATTGGCATTTTGGCAATTCCTTGGTTTGCATGAAGATTGGAGCGCTGGTTTCGTTTGTCTATCTCTTGGAGCCACAAATGTATATCTTGCTGTTGTGAACACACCAAATCAGATTGAAAGCACCAGACAGAAAAGGCTTATTTGTACTCTATTTTACAGATTCTGTTGCCAATGAAAGTTCCAGTGTTTTCTTTGGTAGGGTTACAAATGAAGTTGTCAGTAATAGTACCAGTGTTTTCTTCCATGCAAAGTTCAGAATGAGGTTGGTAGTGGGGGGGGGGGGGGGGGATACCAGTGATTTTTGGGTGATTTCAGAATGAAGTTAGCAGCTAAAGCACCAGTGTTTTGTTCAGTAAAGTTCAGAATGGTGTTGGCAGTGAAAGCACTAGTAAATAAAAAGTGATATAGCGAGTGCTTTAAGACAAAAAGCAGCTTGCATAAGATTAACCCCTGAAATCCTAAATATAATAATAACAAAAAAAAGGGTACTGGCTTGCCGCACCGACATCCTATTTCATTGCTGTGAGCTGCTGAAAGCCATGTGTTAAACCAGCGGCCATTTTTTGGTTCCTGACTTGCATGCAATCATATATACTGGCTACATTTTTACTATCATTTACCTATTTGTAGCTGTTGCTACCCACCATTGTTTGCTTATGGCTATGGACTGTTATCAAAGCTTATCATCTTAAAATGCTGCTCTAATTTGCACACCATTATTGGAAAATAATAAAAAATTGCTACACTATATTAGCCTTTTGTTTTTTGGTGACCACTTTTTGAGCTACTAAAGGTGGTGTTCCTGCTGAGTCTATCTACTACTGGGTATTAAAGACAGCGAGGAGTCCCCATCGTTTGAAAGGATCCACCGAGAGGTCCGGAGGTCTTACCCAGGTTGTTTCCAGTGCCATTGGAGTGTCACTTCTCCATTGGGTCCTAGATGACTACTTACATTATATGCGCATTATTACTATACGTCTGGTGAGTGCAAGCACACCCCTTTTTTCTTCATATCACTGAAGTCACGAGCACATATTACCATTGACACAAGTTCCCAGGAAAACTGGCGCAATTTATTTGAATAATTTAAAGATTTTTTATTTATATCAAATTGGTTGTTGTTACGTCACTATGAAATGATGTCACATTGTTACCAATTATTGTCTTTATTAAAGACATCACGCATATGTTCACTTTGTTAGCGCATAAGATTGTGCATTATATGTCACCATTGCACTTTATTATGAGCGCTGCATTTTTTTTGTTTTTAGTAAAAGCACTAGTGTTTTCTTTGGTACATAATTCAGCATGTGGTTGGCAGTGAAGGTACCACTAATTCTTTGTTTGAGTTCAGAATGAGGTTGGCATTGAAAGTACCAGTGTTTTCTTTAGTAGAGTTTAGAATGCAGTTGGCAGTGAAGGACTCATTGTTGTTTCTTTTTTTTGGTACTGAGATCAGAATTGGCAGTGAACGATTCCAGTGTTTTCTTTATTACAGAGTTCAGAATGAGGTTGGCAGTAAAGGTTTTATTGTTTTATGAATTAAGAATGGTGATGGCAGTGAAAGTACCAGTGCTATCTTTGGTAGGGTTTAGAATGAGGTTGTCTGTAAGGGCTTGTTTACACTTGCTTCCACTTTAACACACATTAAAGCGCCTATCGCTTCAACGTACTTTTTAATGTGTTTTTGGTGCTTCTGTGATGCTTTGGTAATTCTTCAGTGATGCTTCTGTGATGCTTTTTTGAAGTTTTAATGAAGCTTGGCAAATGCCCTGTATGTGTTGATTTTCTATATGTTTTAAAGGGGCCCAGTAGAACCCTGGCTCAGTAGTACCACCACTCCGCAGATACAAAACTTATTAGTACCCTCATTCAGCAGATCCCCTGCTCAGTAGTACCCCCAGCTTTACTGATCCCCCCTCAGTGGTAACCCCCAATTCTAATGATCCCCTGGTTTGCTGATCCTCCTCTCTCTCTCTCTCTGGTCCCTGTTCACCTCAGGCTATACTGCTCCCACGCTGCGCACCACATGTGACATCAGCTAATTTCTCCTGCTCCTGTCCCCCATCCCTGCTGATCCTCCACCGCTCAGTCCTCTCTCTCCGGTCCTCGCCTACCTTCTGTTATATCATTTCCATGTTGCAAATCATTTGTGCTGTTTGCTAGTTGCTCCGCTCCAGTCCAGACCATGCTCACCTTCCTGCTGCTCCAAGCTGCATACCAGACATCTGCACCAGACACTCCCAGAATATATACACTTGAACCAGAAGTGGCTTCTGATGACAACTATCTGATTTGATTGCTGGCTTTCCAGTGGATCCTGGGATATCTCATACCCGGAATACCTCCAAAACAAAGCAAAGCTAACGCTGAATAAAAGCCCCTAAACAGCTGCAGGTGCTGTTAGCGAGCTTTGTCATAGACTTCTATGGAGGCTTTGGAGACACTTTGAAGCACCAAGGAGATGCCTTTTTAGCCACCCAATCAGTATAGAGTCTTGTGACTTCTCTAAGTAGGCTATTGCCCATTCTCCCAAGCTTTGGGTTTAGCCACATATGTCCAATGGTGTTGATGACAAAGAAAAAAAAGAGAAAATGGTAAATGCATTTTGGTCATTCCCACGAACGCCTTTTAGTAAATAGGGGCCCTGATCATTGCATGAGGCTTTCCCTGTCATCATCCAGAACAGCATTCATATTTCACTGGCATAATAATTAAAATAACATATTCGCCAGCTGTTTTTTCCCCAGATTTAATCTTCTCAGGATCTAATTTGCATATTAAAAGCACTAATTAGCCCCTTAGAGTGCCTGAGCACGAAGGAGACCAGAACTGGCCATGTAACCACCAGAGGATGCTCCCTAGCACACGTATAAGATCTAGTAAGCATGGACGCAGGCGTGTATGGAGAGCTGTCCGCTTTGTTTTAAAGCATTGTGGGACTGTAGCAGTGGATTGCTGTCTCCTTGTTCTCCCCTCGCTTTGTAGTGTCATGTTTGATCTGTCAGCTTGTCGTTCATTTTTTTTTTTTTTCACGCTGCTCCAAATCCTCTCAGAGCAGGAAATAATGTCTCATGTTCCATATATAGCTCTATTCCCCAACCATTACATTATCAGTTACATCTGATCCGTGCTTTAATATCCATGTGAACTACCACTGACTATAATAACCCAGCGCTGTGCACTGCCTATAACTGGAATAATCATACAGTGACATACATCATATAATCACTCTGCTGTACTTAATGCTACACTTTGTCTTTTCTTACAGTTGAGGTGCCATTTTGAAAAACTCTGTATGCTGCCTTTTTTAGGATTTATCTTTGGGAATTTCCAGGAAAATTTATATAATCTATTTGAATGGGGGTCCCTTGATGTAGTAACACAGTAGAGTACCTGCCTCCCCCATTTTACTAGTAAGAAGGACTCTTGTCCCTCTTTTATTTAAAGTGGTTGTAAACCCTCTCATGTACTGTGACGAAGTGACTGGCCTCAAGTGATACTCAGAGATGAAAAAAACTTCCTACATAAGTTGTACCTGTCTGTCTGCAGACCTGTCTTCTCTATATCTGTTCAAAGTCCAGAATTTATAATGTTTGTCTAAACTGCAATAAAAAGGGGGCAGAAAGCTGAAACCACAAACTGCAGAGCTCAGTGAAGAGAGCTCTGAGAGCTGATTGGAGGGAAGAGATACACTCCCCGGCACACAGCACACAGGAACATAGGTGAGGCTGTCGATCTGCTGGATGTGCCTCTCCTGTCACCATTTTTCTCTTGATGTCATGAAAGCTTGTCAGAATTGACTCATGCTTATATCAGAGGAACAAAGGAGCAGACAAAATTGACACTTTACTAAAGCTGGAGAGTTCAAAATTAGGTTCATTTCTGCATAGCAACCAATCAGCTTCTAACCTTGCCTGATCAATTAAGCATTGTCAATGAAACCTGGAAGCTGATTGGTTTCTGTGCAGAAGAGAGCCTGATTTTGCACTCGCCAGCTTTAGTAAATAAACCCTTAGTGCTCTTAACTGAGACAAGCACAAGCTATAGAGGAATATGCTTTGTTCTAATTTCATGTCTGAGGTTTACAACCATTTAGATCCTAAGAAGACTGAAATTTGATGACAAAATGGAGTTCCCTTTAGGAAATTATTTTGATTTAAAGTTGTTCTTATCTGATTTATATATACTCTATGGGTAAAAGATTGCCAACCGCTGCTCCTTACAAGCTTATTGGATATCCTGTTCCAAAATCATGGGCATTAACATGGAGCTACTCCTCCCACCCCCTCCCATTGTGGATTTAACAGCCTTTACTCTCCTGGGAAGGTGTCCTACAAGATTTCGGAGTATGTCTGAGGGAATTTGTGCCTGTTCTGCCAAAACAGAATTTGTGAGGTCAGGTATTGATGTTGGACAAGAAGACTTGGCAATCGAGGTTCCATTTCATCCCAAATTTGTTCAGGTAAGCTTTTGAATATGTTGAGGTCAGGGCTCTGTGCACCCCATCAAGTTTCTCCACACCAAATTGTTCAACTTGTGGGGTTGATTTACTAAAGGCAAACAGACTATGCAGTTTGCAAGTACAGTTGCTCCAGAGCTTAGTAAATTGATTGAAGCTTCACTTTACAAGGAATACCCAATTACATGCAAAGCAAATAAAAAAACAGCATTTTTGCTCGCACGTGATTGGATGATAGAAATCAGCAAAGCCTAATATACTAAGCTCTGGAGCAATTGTACTTGAAAATTGCTATTGTCTATTTGCATTTAGTAACTCAACCTCAATGTCTATATGGAGCTGTCTGTGCACAAGGGCACAGTCGTGCTAGAAAAAAAAAGGCCTTTCATCAAACTATTGTCAAGATTGAAAGCAGTCAGTGGTCTAAAATCTTTTCATATGTTGTAACATTAGCATCACCCTTCACTGTCCACATACCTTTGGCCGTATAGGTAGGTGGGATGCTTAGGCACTGGTCCCTGCCCCTTGTATGTTGCTGATTGCAACTCAGCATACAGTATTTCAGTCGTGAATTTTTAAAACAACTTAGACTTCCTACACTGCAGTGCACTCCAAGCAAACTCCAGTTTTCCAGCTGCTGATTTCTGTATCTGATGTCTTTGGAGAATTCAAAACCAGTGCATGAAACAAACATGTAAATCTTGTCTATGAAGTTTAACCGTAATCGTTTTGGCAGCTTTGGAAAACAATTTAGAATGGCAATGCAGACAATGTGTGGAATACAGTTGTACTACTAGAATGTATATATTAAAAATCAATTGAATATTACTTTTGATCATGTAATATCAGAGTGGATTTGATTTAAATCAAACTGATTTAAATCACGATTTAAATCACTAGTCAGTAAGGCTTGATTTAAATCCTAGTTTTCTACATAGACTACCGTATTTTTCGCACCATAAGACGCACTTTTTTCCCCCCCAAAAAGGGGGGAAAATGTCAGTGCGTCTTATGGAGCGAATGTAAAGCGGCCGGTCCGGTATTTCTGCCGCCACCATGTCAGAATACCGGGCCGGCCGCTCAGCTGTTCTCCCCTGCAGGGCCTTACCTGTTCCTCGCTCCAGCGCTGCACAGTCTTCCCGCGCTGGCTTCTGTGACAGCCGGGTGCCCACTGCGCATGTGCTGCGCTTTGTGAATGATCCGGTGTCTTCTGGGACACATGAAAGGTCACAGAAGGCGCCGGGCCATTCACAAAGCAAAGCGCTTCTTGCACCTGCGCAGTGGGCACCCGGCTGTCACAGAAGCCGGCCCGGGAAGAAGAGGGAAGGCAACTCTGCGGAAGTGGGAGCGGGTACCTGTCAAATTCAGGTACCCGCTCCCCCTCCCTCCCCAAAGGTCAGCAGTCTCTGGTCATCCCCTTCACTGTCTGCAGTCTCTGGTCATTCCCTGCACTGTCCGCAGTCTCTGGTCATCCCCTGTACTGTCCGCAGTCTCTGGTCATTCCCTGTACTGTCCGCAGTCTCTGGTCATTCCCTGTACTGTCCGCAGTCTCTGGTCATTCCCTGCACTGTCCGCAGTCTCTGGTCATTCCCTGCACTGTTCGCAGTCTCTGGTCATTCCCTGCACTGTCCGCAGTCTCTGGTCATCCCCTGCACTGTCCGCAGTCTCTGGTCATTCCCTGCACTGTGTCCGCAGTCTCTGGTCATCTCCTGCACTGTGTCCGCAGTCTCTGGTCATCTCCTGTACTGTGTCCGCAGTCTCTGGTCATCTCCTGTACTGTGTCCGCAGTCTCTGGTCATCTCCTGTACTGTTTCTGCAGTCTCTGGTCATCTCCTGTACTATGTCCGCAGTCTCTTGGTCATCCCCTGTACTTTGTCCGCAGTCTCTGGTCATCTCCTGTACTATGTCTGCAGTCTCTGGTCATCTCCTGTACTGTCCGCAGTCTCTGGTCATCCCCTGTACTATGTCTGCAGTCTCTTGTCATCTCCTGTACTGTGTCCGCAGTCTCTGGTCATCCCCTGTACTATGTCTGCAGTCCATTGGTTCAGAATATTTTTTTTTCTTGTTTTTCACCTCTAAAACCTAGGTGCGTCTTATGGAGCGAAAAATACGGTAATTCTTGCTGGTATAACTTTAATATACAAGTAGATGAAGATTTTTAGAATAACAACTTTTCATATTAGTTTTTTTATCCCCTGTTTAATAGGTTAATCATTCATATTTGGACAACTTTTCTGTTGTACTTAGGAAGGAGAAAAATAATCATTACCTTAATAATAACAATTTAAATAGATTTATTCAACTGAAACAATAACATTCCAGCATATGTGATTTGCTTAAACATCCATGTTTGTTAACTAATTTGGCTAAACAAAATCTATATATTTTAAGAAACTTAGACTGTCAGCCCCTTCCTCCTCACACTTGGTTTCACTTTCTTCTTGTGCAGATCTATTCCACTCCAAACAATCAGAAAAATATTGTTTCTATTCTATTCACTGAACTTCTTGAAACTTAGCACTGAAGGGGTTGATTCTGTATTCATAGGTTTGTAGAAGTTAGGATGAAGGTCTTTTTCTTAACTCTGTTCATGTTATAACATTTTTGCTGTGAAGAAGAGGCATGTGATCTCCGCTGAGTCAAATTCAGTTTTGAGAACTGCAAAAGTAAACCGAGCATCTGTGATAATATCTTGTAGGCAGAGAAACTGCCCAATAATCTCACAAAAACCTCTGGAAGAGCATGACATTGTGAATGGATTCATGGGATTTATTTACCAAAAAATTAAACATATACAGCCTTAGTCTACATAATTAAAAACCTAATCTTTATTTCATGATGGAATAACCTTTGGATGGTAATATATTTTCCTCAAAAAGCATTTTATTTAAAAAAATCTGATTTAAATTAAAAAAATCCAATTTTTTTGATTTTTTTTTTAAATCATTGATTTTTATCCACGCTGTGTAATATGCATAATAGCTCTTTTTAAAGGAGAATTTTGCTGAGTATTGTTTATATTTAGGGTTGTCATATAATTGTACCAATAACCCCCTAAGGAGCCACTGAGTTTAGCTTTGCTATTGGTGATCTGGCGTACAGTTGCCTCAAAGCACTTACCAATCCACCAGCTATGACCAAATGACAGACATCCACATTGTTTATATTTGTTTGTAGGTTTTATTGGCTCAGTGTCCAGGGAAGAGAAGGATTGGGTTTACAGATTACCAAGACAGCAACAAAATCCCTCTGTTGAAAAGAAATAACTTAAGCCCCTCTCACTCATCAAGGTGTGCCTTTAAACTAAGACCAGCAATTCTTAAATGTCAGCATTTAAGCTGAGACCAGCAATTGACTGAGCAAGTTTTCTGATGATCCTTCCCTTTTCTAGTCACCTTCCTATGTTCCAGGCCCTAACATAGACCCATTTTCCATTCCCAAGGACGGGATTCTGAAGCTGATGAGGCAACCTAAGATAAGAGGCATGGAGGAGCATGACTATGTGGAAAGATTAGAGGAACTAAATTTATTCTCTCTTGAGAAGAGAAGATAAAGGGGGGATACCATCAACATGTATAAATACATCAATGGTTTATATAGTGAACTCGGTGAGTTGGTTCTGGCCAGCTCAGTGGATTTTTTCCTAGATACACAGAATATAACTGGATACTAACAGTTATAGGTAAAGTTGATCCAGGGAATAACCAATTGCCTCTCGGGGGATCAGGAAGGAATTTTTTCCCCTGCAGGAGCAAATTGGATCATGCTTTGCTGGGTTTTTTGCCTTCTTCTGGATCAACTGTGGGTGTAGGATTATAACTTTTTTCTTTTTTTTTTTATGGTTGAATTTTGTCTTTTTTCAGCCAGGCTAACTATGTAACTATGTAACCTCAGGCAGCAGGCCTTGAAGGCAAAAGGCTTCAAACAGTAGATCTCCTCTCTAGGCAAAGACTGGGTCCCTGGACTCACATCCTTTCCAGGCAAAGCCCCTTCTAAAAGGGCTCCCTGAATATTTATCTCCTTCCCCAGCCCACATCATATGCAATAAACCTAGTGACTGGCCAGAGCTGAATAAATATTCATAACTTATAACTTTGTGTCTTCTTGCTCTGTCTACTGGAAATCACTCCCCAACAACAGGCAGAAGCAAACAATGCCTTAGATTTAAGGAAAACCCAACAAACGCAGAAATCAATATCAGAGCTTAGACTGGCTAAAGCCTAGCTACCCACTAAATTTATTTTGGTGGCACTCCAACCTTGACGGGGCTGCTACACAATATTATCGCAGTTTCATCTATACTTGTTATAAGAAATTTAATTTTATGTACAGTTGTGTTCAAAATAATAGCAGTGTGTTGAAAAAAGTGAATAAAGCTTAAATCCTTCTAATAGCTTTTATTTCCATCCACACAAATGCATTGGGAACACGACACATTCTATTCCAAATCAAAACATGAAGAAATATATATCAAATTTGTGTTGTTCCTCTAAACAAATTGAAGAAAAGTGAATATTAGACTGTTCAAAAAAATAGCAGTGTTTGTATTCTTCTTTACAAACTCAAACATTCACTATATAAACTGAAAAATGTTTGAAGATTTTGCTTTCCTTTGAATCACTTCATGAATATTTGGTTGTAGTCGCACTGTTTCTGAGAACTGCTGTACATGTGTTGCATGGAGTCAACCAACTTCTGGCACCTGTGATCAGGTATTCCAGCCCAGGATGATTGGACTACATTCCACAGATCTTCTCTATTTCTTGGTTTTGCCTCAGGAACTGCATTTTTGATGTCACCCCACAAGTTTTCTATTGGATTAAGATCTGGGGATTGGGCTGGCCACTCCATAACGTCAATCTTGTTGGTCTGGAACCAAGATGTTGCACGTTTACTGGTGTGTTTGGGGTCGTTGTCTTGTTGGAACACCCATTTCAAGGTAATTTCCTCTTCAGCATAAGGCAGCATGACCTCTTCAAGTATTTTGATGTATTCAAACTGATCCATGATTCCTGGTATGCGATAAATAGGCCCAACACCGTAGTATGAGAAACATCCCCATATCATGATGCTTGCACCACCATGCTTCACTGTCTTCACAGTGTACTGTGGCTTGAATTCAGTGTTTGGGGGTCGTCTGACAAACTGTCTCTGGCCACTAGACCCAAAAAGAACAATCTTACTTTCATCCATCCACAAAATGTTGCGCCATTTCTCTTTAGGCCAGTCAATGTGCTCTTTGGCAAATTGTAACCTCTTCAGCACGTCTTTTCTTCAACAGTGGGACTTTGAGGGGGCTTCTTGCAGATAGCTTGGCTTCACATAGGCGTCTTCTAATTGTAACAGTACTTACAGGTAACTTTACACCTTTTTTCATCTTCCTTGAGCTGATTGTTGGCTGAGTCCTTGCCATTTTGGCTATTCTTCTATCCATTAGAATGGTAGTTTTTCGCTTTCTTCCATGTCTTTCAGGTTTTGGTTGCCATTTTAAAGCATTTGCGATCATTTTAGCTGAGCAGCCTATCATTTTCTGCACTTCTTTATATGTTTTCCCCTCTCCAATCAACTTTTTAATCAAGGTATGCTGTTCTTCTGAACAATGTCTGGAACGACCCATTTTCCTCACAATTTCAGAGAGAAATGCACTGTAAGTAGCATGTACAACATTTGCTGCCTTCCTTCCTTAAATAAGGGCAATAATTGCCACCTGTTTTTCAAAGAATGAATGACGTCACTAATAGAACTCCACACTGCTATTATTTTGAACATGCCCCTTTCAATTAGTGATTCAATGACACAGAATCAGCAGCATGCATGTCATGACTGTTGGGTCTGTTGGATTTCTATTACTCTACTACACCTGCTAGTAAATTATTTGCCATGTAGAAATATCATTTCTACCAAAAACAGTGATTGATCAGGTTAGTGATGTCTGACTGCTATTATTTTGAACACAACTGTATGTGGTCTCCACGCCCTGCTATTGTATTCATCTAGAAGAATTAAAAATTTTAATGGGTGATTTAGTTATGCTAATTTTAATATTAGCAACACTCCTAACTTTGGAAGCAAAATTATCAGAGGGTCATATTTAGAGATTTAACTGCTCAGGATTAGAAATAATAGACAAGTTTATTATGAGAAATTAGTCCTTGCGTGCCAGTCAGTGAATTTGGGACTGGGATGATGGCATCAATCTGCTGCTGGCAGAAGGAATCATTTTCTCAGTCTACTTCCCCCCAGGTTTCAGACTGCAACATTGTAGTCCAGTAAGCAGAATGTCACGCTGCATGATGCCTGCACAAGATGGCTCCTCCTCATGGACAGAAAAGATGAAGGCTTTTTAAGGGGGTACTACTGTTATCTTTGTGAGACTTAGAAGTATGGCCAAAGCTTTTTTGGCCATACTTCTTTTCTGTATCACAGGAGTGCACTTACTTTGCTGCGTGCTGCTGAAAGGCTGAGCCAGCTGCTCCTGCCCCCTCAAGCCTAGCGTTCTAGTAGTCGTTGAACAGACAGAGCAGAGAGCGGTGACTGGCGGTCACTGCTCTCAGATCCAGGAAGACTGAGAGCTGAGCAATCAGCAGTCATGTAATTGCTCAGTTCTCAAGCTCAGGGCTGCTTGGGGGCAGCTGGCTCAGGCTCACATCAATGCTGCACATGGATGCAAGTAGGTATGTATGTTTTTTTTAATTGCAAACCTCTCCCCCTTAATAAATCCCCAAAAGTCACACAATTATGGGTTGCCACACTTAGCATGGAAACATATCTGATGCTAGGCCTACTTTGTTTCCTGCTAAGTGATAAGCCTGTGTCCACCCTGAGACATTATAGGGAGCAAGTGTAGGTGCACACAGAATGTAAAATTCTGTAAATATAGATTGGACGTAAAAGCACAGAGATAAAAACAGTAAACTTTTTTTTTCCCCGAAAATATAATGCTAGTATACAGCTATTGCAGACCAAAATATGGCTCCGCGCAGTTCTTTAATCAGTAAACCCTAACTAAATGACATCAGGTTTACTGAAGCAGTCTTTATTATAAACAATTGCATTTTGTTCATTCTTTGTTGCATATCAGCACTGCTGGTTTCATACTACCTGTTTACAACCACTTCATGTCTTCATGTTCTTCGGTAACTGCTGTGCATAATTTTTCAGGGCATGTTTCTTGATGGTGAAACATGTCCACATAATGTGCATCAGCATGGCCACTTCTATTCTCTGATGTAGTCTCCAGAAAGGGTGTCCCAGGGTGACAACGCAGGACCGCAGTTGGGAGACAGGGACAAAGTGTTTTCACTCTATAACAGAAAGTACCTGAAAAAGGACCTTCAGGGCAGGATCACCAGGTATTATTTTAAATGAAAGCTGCAAATGTAAAAATATTAAAATTGACTTTTACAATAACATATAAAAACTTTTTGGGTGATTGGGTTCAGATCTACTTTAAATCCTAATTCATACTGAAGAAATCGATGATCAGTCACATGATTTCACTCTGATGATACTCATTTTTCCTTAAATTGTTTAATTTAAAGATAAACATCAATCAACAAGGATATTTGGAGGAAGGAAAACAAACCCTTTTGCAGACTTTATTTTGTGTGCGTAGTCTGTCTAGCTGTAACATTGACATAGTACGTCTCTAGATCAACACATCAAACAGGCTGCAATCTTTGTTGAAAATAATTGCACATGGCGTAGTCGACAGGCTCGGCCAAAGGGAGTCCAGTAGGTCCAGGCTCGCATAAATCAGATTTTTGGGAAGCGGCACAAAGCAGCCACATGTCTATATGGCATGCCCAATTAGCCTAGAATAAGTTGGCCGGTTGCTGTATCTATCCACATGTACAACCTGCTTCAGTGAAAATGATCCCAGTGATTATCTCTTCAGTACCCAAACCCTTCTTCCTGCTTTGCTGTTAGTGCCCACAGTGCACCACCAGGACACAGAGGCAGACAATGCCGCCATTGGCTTTCTGACAGCTTAATTATACAATGCCGCCTTTTCTCCATTGACTAGAGTGATGGGTGTATGATTCAGTGCAACCTCCCACTTCACTGCAATGGGACGTGGGACAAGGTTGAAATGCCTCTAGATTACACAGCATATTGTCTTCATCCAAACCATGAACATATCAAAGGGGAACGTGCTTTATCTGCTATCCACATTGCTTCGAGTAGATTTTTATGCATCCTTGTTGAAAATTATATTTATAATAAAGTATCAGGAGCTATACAGGGTAAAGTAGATGTAAACCCTAACTGTATTATATTTAGTTTGCTAAAGTACTGTGTACCATAAACAGTTGCAAGCTTTTTTTTTTTTTTTTTAAATACTTGTTTTCACCACTTTTCTTCCTTTCTTGCAACTCAGTGATGCTGATCTCTTTGAGCCTCTTTGCAGCAATTTTCTGTGTACATGCACTCTGACAATGGCTACAGGGGTGCAGGGGTGGACTGACAACTCATGGGACCCCCGGGCAATTGGGGATCATGGGGCCCCTGTGCCCTTGCCCACACTCAAAACACACCCAAAAAAGCTTATAAAAGCTTATAATTCACCTGTAGGGAATTATAAAGCAACATATAGATAAGGTTCCTTTCAATGTAGCCAGGGACAGCTACATAATGTTGTGGGGGCCCCATTTATGTCTGTAAATACATGCACTTCAATTTAATAAAAAATAAAACAGATTTTAATTAGGTCCATCTGCTGGTCAGCAAAACTATAGCTCTATGCAGGGGCGGACTGACAACTCAAGGGGCCCCCGGGCAATAGGGGATCATGGGGCCCCTGTGTCCTTGCCCAAACTCAAAAAATCCTATGAAAAAGGTACCAGGGGCATTTTATGGGGCCTCCTACTGACCCCGGGCCTTCAGGGTGTGCCCTAGTGCTCGAATGGTCAGTCCGCCCCTGCAGGGGTGTATCGTATCTCTGCAGGAGACCACTGCTTCCACTCGGGACAGGCTTTTCTACTTCGTTTTGGCTGCTTTCTAAAAAAAGTTAAACTGTAAAACTTTGCATTCTCCATGTTTTGATGTACTTGGAAGGCATTAAATGATTGAAACAGAAAATGTATTTGGTGTCTAAATATTTTTGTAACTGGAACTATAGTTCCACTTTAAGGGCCAGTTCACACTACAAAAACACACTCTGGATGCATTTCAGATACGTTTCTGCTTACAGTTCACACCACACGCAGTTCCGGTGCAGTTTTGATGCAGTTTGCTATGTTTTAGTATGGTTCTGTGCAGAAAAAATGCCGCATGCTCTACTTTTTTTTCTGCACTGGAAACTGACTAGAACTGACTGCACTGGTGTGAACTAGGGCCTTCGGCATACATGGAAAACACCTTGCATGCATTTTTGATGCAGAAAAAAAGCACACTGGACTGCATCTAGTGTGAACTAGAGACAAATGTAAAGAAAACATGTATGTAGTAGGTTCAGTTGCTGTTCAATTAAGCTTTGAAAGTGAAAGATGGAAGCTGATTGGTTCCCATGCTGGGCTGCTCCAGATTCTGGCTGCTGCAGTTTTGATCAATTCTCCCATATGTGTCCTTTTTTTAAGTTTTTGCTTTTTTTCATGTCAGTGCTGCTAATCTCCCGCAGTTTCCTTGGAGCCACTTCCTAAGTGCACTCAAGCAATAGACATGCATTATTTCTCAGGGTGGCTTTTCTGACAGCAGTGAACCATGCCTGTGTAATATGTGTCAGCACATCCCCTAGTGTTGATTGGGAGAGTATGTGGTGGGGTATCAAAGCAAAAGCAGAATTTGAAACCAGGGACAGAACATTATGACCTGTAACAGGAAGTATCTGGACAAAGACTTTCATAGCAAAGCTGCATATTAACCACTTGCCGACTGCAGATAGCTGAATGACGGCTACACTGCGGCCGGCCAGTTCTGGGAGGGCGTCATATGACGTCCTCCCAGAACATGCTCTCCTGCGCTCCCCTGGTGATCTCCGTGAACGCTGTGTCCTACGGACACAGCTGATCACGTGATGTGATAAAAGGCCAATCACAGCGGCCTTTTACCACGTGATCAGCTGCGTCCAGTGACACGCTGATCACCAGGAAATGCAATTGCCGGTTCTCGGATGCACTTTCCTCACGCTGTCAGAGCGTGAGGAAAGTACTGCCGAGAACCAGCAGTTGTCAGAGCACGGATCGGCACCGATCATCAGTGCACTGATGATCGGTGCCCAGCAGTGCCACCCACCAGTTCCGCCCACCTGTGCCCAGCAGTGCACCCACCTGTGCTACCCAGCAGTGCCACACACCTGTGCTCAAAAGTGCCACCTACCTGTGCCCAGCAGTGCCACCCACCTGTGCCCACCAGTGCCACCCACCAGTGCCCATCAGTGCTGCCAGTCAGTGCCACCAGTCAGTGCCCAGCAGTTTCGCCAGTCAATGCCACCTATCAGTGCTGTCTATCAGTGCCACATCAGTGCTGCCTATCCATGACACCTCTTTAGTGCTGTCAATAAGTTCCGCCTCATCCGTGCCACCTCATTAGTGCTGCCTATCAGTGCCGTCTATCAGTGCTGCCTATCAGTGCCCATCAGTGCTGCCTATCAGTGCCCATCAGTGCCACCTATTAGTGCCCATCAGTGCTGCCAGTCAGTGCCACCTATCAGTGCCACCTATCAGTGCCACTTCATTAGTGCTGCCTATCAGTGCTCCCTATCAGTGCCCATCAGTGCTGCCTATCAGTGCCCATCAGTGCCACCTATCGGTGTCCATCAGTGCTGCCTCATCAACGCACATCAGTGAAAGAGAAAAATTACCTGTTTGAAAACTTTTATAATAGAAAGAAAGAAACTTTTTTTTTCACATTTTTTGCACTTTTTTTGTTTATAGCGCAAAAAGTAAAGTGCCCAGCGGCGATTAATTACCACCAAAAGAAAGCTCTATTTGTGAGAAAAAAATGATAAAAATTTCATATGGGTACAATCTTGCATGACCGCGCAATTGTCAATCAAAGTGCGACAGCGCTGAAAGCTGAAAATTGGCCTGGTAAAGAAGGGGGTGTAAGTTCCCAGTAGGCAAGTGGGCTGTATTCACACAAGCCACACAGTAAACTGTTTACCATGCAGGCTGGTGCAATACTGGCAGAGAGCAGTGCAATGAGCATTTCAGCGCATAACCCTGCTTGTTTCTTTTTCTTTTTTCCTTCAGCATCATTTTGAAGTGTCACAGAGTGACACTTCATTCATGTCACTGCACAGCAGCACGGTGCATTGCTCCGCTGTGCGGGGACATGCGGTGCCATCCACTGCAGTGTGGAAAAATGCAGACATGCTGCATTTTTTCACACTGGACTGCACTACATATAACACCAGTGTTGTATTGTGAACAGGGTACATAGAAAACAACGGTTTCTATGTGCTCTCGCAATGACCTGCATTTATCCAGCACAGTAAACCGCTGGTCACTGCAAATGGTATAAACAAGCCCTATAAAAAATGACTTTAAAAATGACTTTAACATGTTAAATCTGATATGAGACTTTAGCAATTGAGTTTACATCTACTTTAAGAATAGTTTTCAAATAATTAGGCTATTGTCTGATTTTGCACCCTTGGCATATATCAAAAGCGCACAGTTCGCATTCATGAACTTAAAAATCACATTTAAAAAATGAACAGACTGGCATAGAGGCACTCGGCTACGTATGGCATTATATTCATTTTGATATATTATACATGGGTAAAAATGCAAATGGGAAACAACACACTGCAGAATTCTCAGATAATCTGCGTAATGTGAATCGTGTCTGTAGTCTACTTGGATCCAACAACTTTTCTTGTTCCGCCATCCAAGTGAAAAAGTCTGTTTCAAGGCTGTTTTGGCTTCGCTGGCTGCCAAAAGCAACATGCTGCGTTTACCACCTACGGGCACCAAAGACCCGTCATTAATGGCGTTTTATTAAAGAGTAGCTTGCTATCGTTTAAAGCACTTTCTTTTGTTTGTGTATAAATGTGGTAGTTTGGATTGCTAGATGAGGCCTTCTGTATCACCCTTTAATCAGATTCGTCAATGCCTGTCCTGGGGTTTAAACATTTGTTCAAAGCAGAGCCCTGGCAATTAAGAGCTGTAATTCTTGTTTATTTTTTTTTTATTTGTATTTTTTTTTTTTAATATTTCGAAGGATGTGCCCTACTGTGCTGGGTATTCGAGTCACCCTCCCTGTCAGGACGATTCTCACTAGTATTATGGCACCATGGAAAGGAGCTAATTGGATTTGTTGTCACCTCCTGAAGCTGCCAGGAGCTCACGTCTGGTTTGGTTACAGATAAAGACATCACGGTGACAGGCTTAGGGATGGCTCAGCTGGCATTCTAGGGCCACTAATAAAGCCATGTTGATTTAATGTCCGAGTGGAGAGGTGTGGGCAAGCTGTTCCAGTTTTCCATTCCAAACAAAGCAGGGAGGTGCCATGGGGGACTTTGTGGATCAGTAAATAAAGTTCTGTGACTTGAACCTTCACTAACAGGATCCGGAACAATGTCCCACAATGCCCAGTTTGCAGCAAGACCCATTTCCTATGCTACAAGAAATTGGCATTGAATGAGAATAAAAGTATATGTAAAAATCAATAAAACCTCATATTAGTTTTTAAAGTGTATTAAAAATGTGTGTACCTAAAATCTATTTTTCACTATGTTTAGCATTATGTTTCACTTTCTTAAGCAAATAATTGTTTTTAATCTATTGTTAAGTTTCTTACCTGGAGGTGCTGCCAGTAACAGCGCTTTCACAGGATGACAACGCTAAGCCATTGCCTCCCAATTGGCAGCAGCATTGTCAGCTTGTTGTGTGTTCACCACAGGCTGCCTATAAAGTTTATGAGATAGCTAGCCCTACGGCCCACTGAAGGAACACATATGGTAGGCTGACAATGCTGCCGCTAATTTCAAGGCAGTGGCTTAGTGTTGTCAGCTTTCAACAGGAAGTTGCATGAGAATGACAATAATTGGTTTGCTGAAAGCGGAATTTCACCCTTAACCTCCCTGGCGGTATTCCCGAGTGTAGCTCGGGGGAAAGTTTCAGTACCACAAGCGGTAACCCCGAGCTACACTCGGGCTCACCATGAGGCACTGCTCTGGGATATGTTCTTCCCCTTACCTTGTCCTGCGCTCCCGCGATGTCCCTCCTGCAGTGTCCCTGGCAATGTCCTCAGGCCAATGCCGGCATCTGTCATCTGGGTTCCATCCCCTGTAAGCGTCGGGACGTACGGGGGACGGACAGGCGGGAAATTTGAAAATGACAAACAGTGACATTCACTAAATACACTAAAATCACATAGTATAACATTACTGTATCAAACCATTTCACATACATTTTGTCCCGAGTGCTTTGTCCTGCACCCTGCCTGCATTTTTACTGTTCTTTCTGCCTGGAAACTGAGAAACATCCATGGCGTCCAAAAAGCGTCCCTTTAGGTCAAAATCGGTTTTAGACCAGCTAGAGAACAGCGATAGTAAATCAGAACCACTTGCAGAATTGAGTGATAATGATTCGTGGGGGAAATTTGTCATCAGACACTGAAAACGATTTTGCAACTTTGCTCAGTAATGTGCGAACTTGGCGTTATATTTCAAATTTCAGTGTTTTTGGTTTGATTATATTATTGAATTAAATTTATTATATTATTATTTTTTATGATTTATTAAATTATAATTTATGATTTCATGTTTAAAATTTATCCTACCCGGGATGTTTACTAGACTCTTGTTCGGACAGATTTCAGTGAGTTATTCCTAACAATTACAGGCCTACAATAAAAAAAATACATATTTCCATGCAAAAAAATGTACCGCTTTGAGCACAAAAATATGGACATAATCAGACCGCTAGGGAGGTTAAAGGGAAGTTCCACTTTTCTGCCTCCTCCCTCCATCCTGTTTGACTTTTGCCCAATTTTTTTGTGTGTGTGGGTGGTGGGGGGGGGGGGGGGTGGTTAGTGCCTGATCTTGATAGGTAACTGCTGCCACTTCCTCTTGGAGTGTCCAGGTGATCTGAGTGCAAGTTCATCCCCCCCTTCCCCCTTGGGACACGTCACAGATCCCAGAAGGCTACAGGATCATTCACAGGGTGTGGTGCACACACTTACAGTGGGGAGCCAGCTGTGAAGTCTCAGGGTGTCAGAGTTAGCATGGTGGTGCCAGAGACCCAAAGACTGGTGTAGGACCGGCCTGGGTAAGGATAGCAATGTGTTAGCAGCTATAGCATTTGTAGCTGCTGGATTTTAATTTTCTTTTTTTGGGGGGGAATGAAGAACCTCTTCAACCGCTTCCCGTATGCCCTATAGCAGAAGTACTGCTACAGGGTGGCACGGGTGTGCAAAATCATGTATATATACATGATTTTGCATTTCCGGGTAGGGTTTTGGTTTTCTATTGTATAGTTAGCTAGTAAAGCACTAACTACAGTAACACATGCTGCTGTAAATGCCATGGAGGTGTTCGTGGTGCATTTGCAGCACAATGACATCAATGGAAGCTGTTGGGAAGTGGTAAAGCTTGGCAGACAGCACGTTGGGTAAATTTTGATGCAACCATGTGAAAAACGCTGGGTGCTATATTGCACACAGTTTTGACAGGTGTTCATAGCAGCATAGACAGGATATTGGCAGCATAATGGTGGAAATATTGAGGCAGATCTATGAACACTAGTGACAGCTCTTTGCACTACAGGCCCCAGATGATACAAGAAACCAGTGTGTGATACAACCTACCAGCATCCACACAAAACTGAAAAATTGATACAGTATATTGTATTTTGAGTCTTAAAAATCCAATTCCAGCTAACGAAATTTCCCTGCAAAAGTTAAAACAAAAGAAAACCAACTTTGGCTGCAATACACTCTCTGTTTCCGGAGCTACCCTCCACAGACTCACCGATCTGTTCTCCAGTGCGGTCCTGATTAAATGACACCAATCATCAAGAGAAAGATGTAAATACTCGAGGACATTGGTGACCACTAAGACTGGAGAAGTGGAAGCATCCAGGAAATATATTGACAAGTACACAGTTGTCACTTTTCAAGTCATCACAAAGAGATTCTGTGTACATGTTTTGTGCCATGCTGACCATGTAATAGAATGTATTGGTTTAAACTGTACTGCCTTTTTAGTATGTATTATTGAATAAATATAAAATATTTTTAACATACTATACCTCTGTGAGATACATAGCTGGAAAGGCAGAATAAAAGTCTATTTTTTTAAAGAGCATTCCTTGTCTAATAAAGTGCGTGTTGTTTTTGTCAGTGTCTCTGTTAGAGAGATGCCCCCTCACTTCCTGCCTTTACCAGAATTGAGAAGAGAACTCCCCAAAAGGGACTCGGGCAACAGTAAAAACTGACCTAGGCTTTAGCCCAGCCTTTCTTTACCAGGGTTCAGTGGAACCCTAGGGTTCCTATAGAAGTTGCTTGGGCTCCTTAAGCTGTAATGGGTTCTCTTCTTGAACTATGATATCTGCATAGTTCCATAGCTGACAGACTTGGTAATGCCAGTGGTGTGGGACCAGAAGAAACCTTTTTTTTGTCTTTCAAGAAAAAAAACATTGACACCAATAATTTTTTAGTGTCTGTAAGGGCAGCATTATTCCCACTAACACTGAATATACTGTAACTGGGCCCCCAAACTATCAGGGCACTCTTCTCACTGACCACTGATGTAACAGAATGTTCTTTTTCACTGAAAACCAGTATAAAGGGGATCTTCTCCCATTGACCATAAATATTCAGGGGCCCTTTTCAAAGGATCACCATTGTAAGGATATCTAACTGTAGGGTTTTTTTCTGACCATCATTATTATTATTTGTTTAATCAATATATAATAGAAGGGTAAGATCGCCATCTTTCCTTCAAGCCAACCCGAACACTTTAGCGGGCTAGGATAATTTTTTTTTTTAGTATACACTACAGGATTGTAAAAGACCTGGGACGTCTTTGGGTGCCCCAAGGAGAGTAGAAATGAGGCGCTCTATGCATGCCATTATGAACAGTGGGTGTGGCCAAATTGCATTAACAGTGGGAGGGGCTTAATAGTGCAGGAGTGTGTAATGTACATTATAGTGTATATAATGCCACAAGGCCCCTGGCCGGCCAGCCTGGGCCTTCTGAGTTTATTGAATTACCTACGTAGGGTGATGCAGCAAGCGCTTTTCCCCATCGACACAGTGTAAAACAAGGGTGAGCAATCTTTGGGAGGTGAAGGTCTACCTGAACAACACGAAAGAGATCAAAGGTCCTAACTAACTAAGACCTAACTAAATAATAAGGAAAAATATAATATAACAAATACCACTGTAAAAACATGAACTTAGCCTACCTTAAAAGTGAACAGTGTCAGTCAGTAGGGCAATGGACGGTGCGTGGACAGTGTCAGTAGGGTAGTGGTCGGTATCATTACAGAAGTGAATGGTGTCAATAGAGCACTGGATGTGTCAGTAGGACACAGGTTGGTGTCAGTAGGGAAGTGGATGGTGTCAGTCAGTGGACTTTGTTAGTAGTGTTTTTTATTTTTATTATTATTTTTATTCTCAGCCCTGTTGGGGGGGCTTGGAATTACCAGGGGCCTAAACAGACCAATGAATGTCTTACTTTTGAGACAGAGAAAGGGACTGAGGACAGAGATACCCCAGTCCCTCTCGCAGCTGCACTGGACAATGAATGGGAACTTCTCTGCTGAGTGGCTTCCTGTTCATTCTCAAACTGAAGCATAGTAAACTATGCTTCAGTTATGAACACAGTGAGTGATCCGTACCGATCATTCACTGTGTTCATTCAATATACAGTGGGCCAAAAAAGTATTTAGTCAGCCACCAATTGTGCAAGTTCTCCCACTTAAAAAGATGATAGAGGCCTGTAATTGGCATCATATGTAGATCTCAACTATGAGAGACAAAATGAGAAAAAAAATCCAGACAATCACATTGGCTAATTGGGAAAGAATTTATTTGCAAATTATGGTGGAAAATAAGTATTTGGTCACCTACAAACAAGCAAGATTTCTGGCTCTCACAGACCTGTACCATCTTCTTTAGGAGGCTCCTCTGTCCTGCACTCATTACCTGTATCAATGGCACCTGTTTGAACTTGTTATCAGTATAAAAGACACCTGTTCACAACCTCAAACAGTCACACTCCAAACTCCACTATGGTGAAGACCAACGAGCTGTGGAAGGACACAAGAAACAAAATTGTAGACCTGCACCAGGCTGGGAAGACTGAATCTGCAATAGGGAAGCAGCTTGGTGTGAACAAATCAACTGTGGGAGCAATAATTAGAAAATGGAAGACATACAAGACCACTGATAATCTCCCTCAATCTGGGGCTCCACGCAAGATCTCACCCCATGGGGTCAAAATGATCACAAGAACGGTGAGCAAAAATTCCAGGACCTAGAGAATGACCTGCAGAGAGCTGGGACCAACGTAACAAAGGCTACCATCAGTAACACACTACGCCGCCAGGGACTCAGATCCTGCAGTGCCAGACGTGTCCCCCTGCTTAAGCCAGTACATGTCCCGTCTGAAGTTTGGTAGAGAGCATTTGGATAATCCATAAGAGAACTGGGAGAATGTCATATGGTCATATGAAACCAAAATAGAACTGTTTGGTAGAAACGCAACTCGTGTTTGGAGGAGAGAGAATGCTGAGTTGCATCCAAAGAACACCATACCTACTGTGAAGCATGGGGGTAGCAACATCATGCTTCGGGGCTGTTTCTCCACAAAGGGACCAGGACGACTGATCCATGTACAGGACAGAATTAATGGGGCCATGTATCATGAGATTTTGAGTGCAAACCTCCTTCTATCAGCAAGGGCATTGAAGATGAAACATGGCTGGGTCTTCCAACATGACAATGATCCCAAACATACCGCCCGGGCAACAAAGGAGTGGCTTCGTAAGAAGCATTTCAAGGTCCTGGAGTGGCCTAGCCAGTCTCCAGATCTCAACCCCATAGAAAACCTTTGGAGGGAGTTGAAAGTCCGTGTTGCCCAGCGACAGCCCCAAAACATCACTGCTCTAGAGAAGATCTGCATGGAGGAATGGGCCAACATACCAGCAACAGTGTGTGCCAACCTTGTGAAGACTTACAGGAAACGTTTGACCTCTGTCATTGCCAACAAAGGATATATGACAAAGTATTGAGATGAACTTTTGATATTGACCAAATACTTATTTTCCACCATAATTTGCAAATAAATTCTTTCCAAATCAGCCAATGTGATTGTTTGGATTTTTTTTCTCATTTTGTCTCTCATAGTTGAGGTCTACCTATGATGCCAATTACAGGCCTCTCTCATCTTTTTAAGTGGGAGAACTTGCACAATTGGTGGCTGACTAAATACTTTTTTGCCCCACTGTATGTTATTTCCTGGCCCCTTCCCCCACTCTCCATCCTGAAATATCCCTACAAAGGAAAGGGGGACTGAGGCAGCAGAAAGAAGTGGAACCCGACAGGAGGGGTGGTGGGGTTAGCATTTATTAGAACCAATCCCTGGATGTTGCTCCTGCAGCAACCGAATGCTGGTGAGAGGGAGATTCTTCAATCTGCTTTGGGTTCTGGTGCCGGCATCTTCAGCAAAGGAAATCAGCAGTAAAGTCTTGCAGCTTCACAGCCAGTTTTACATTGCACATGCGCATAGCGTGCTATGCTTTGTGAATGGTCCCGCAGTTTCTGGGACCTGTGAAGTGTCCCTGGAAGCTGCAGTGGAAGGAGGGGGGGACCAAACTTCACCACATCACATCTGACCAGAAGTGGGAGCAGGTACTTGCCAAAACCAGGTACCAGCTCCCCCCTAAAAAGTGCCAAATATGGCAATGGAGGGGGGAGAGATGTAAGCAAGCGGAACTTGCCCCATTGAGCCAGCAGGCTGAGCGAAAAAAGAATGAACGGATTCCTCCATCCACAAAACTGAAGTGGATAGAGGAATTCTCCCTGCTGAGATGTATACTGACAGTGAAACTGCTTCCACTGATCAAGAAGAATTTTCGGTTGTGCAGGAGCTGCACACATGGCCAGTCCCTGCTGAACCGGACTAATTTTGATCCATCTATAGCCACCTTTAGGCTGATACATATTGCATCTGTTTAGCCTAACAGAAATGTACACTACCCTTCATTAAATGCGCTAATAATTTAACACTCAGACTCCGTTAATAAAGATTTTATACATTAACAGCACCACAAGAGCATGTTTGGTAGGAGTTAAATGCTTACATAGGTTCCCCCATCTCATTTCACCCAGAGGGAAAATACTTAATTCCTTTTTACATAAATTTTACTTAACTATGTAATTATAGATGAATCCTATTAGTTTTAAAATTGCCTTAGTGGTTAAAAAGGTGTTTAAATGTAATGCGAGCTGGTAAGGAAATTAATTCTTTACTCCAATTTTTTTTCTTTTACATCTACTAGTAATCATCGGGTATTCAACTCCTTCCTTTTTAATTGTTTTATTATTCTGCCGTCATTATTGAAAAAGCAATCGACTTGTTAAATACATCTGCATATCCGACTTACATCCTCGCTTAAATCCACAAATTGTTCTCAATTAGAAACAGTAACTTGTGAGAATTTTTTGCGCTTGAATGCTTGAACTCGGGAACTAACCTGGAAAAGACAAAAAAAAAAACACAAAACTTTTCTTAACAAAAGAACTTTAATAGTTTATCAAGGTTTGTTTAGGTCTTCAAGTGTGTGTTGTCGTTACCCCTGACCCACTTCTGCCGAATGCACATCAGGCGAGTCCGCTATCTGCAAAGGCTGTGTGTTTTTTTTATTGAAAGACTACACTCTATGTTTTATGTCTTAGACTATGAGCATTAGCCTTGACTCCAAACACAATGGGTAATTTTAGAGTGTTGTTTGCTTTGGAAAGTTGCCAAATAAGTTTCAAGGTACTAACTTTTTTCAACTTTACAGTTTAAATGAATGAACATTTTTTTTCCATTTAGAATTATACTAGCCCTTTGTTGAGGGCTTCACTCTTGAGCATTTATCTGCACATTTCCCTGTGTCTGACTACTCTCAACATGCAGAATCCCATTCTAATTGTCACTATTCACACTTGTATGCTCAGACACTCTATGCCCTATGCTCAAAACAGTACATGAGCTTTTTTAAAAGACTATTCAGGTGTTTTTAACCTATAGACTTATTATTTATTTATTTATTTCAGGTACTTATATAGCGCCGTCAATTTACGCAGTGCTTTACATATATATTGTACATTCACATCAGTCCCCAACCCTCAAGGGGTGTACAATCTAAGGTCCCTAACTGCAATTCATACATACACATACTAGGGCCAATTTAGACAGGATCCAATTAACCTACCATCATGTCTTTGGAGTGTGGGAGGAAACCAGATTACCTGGAGGAAACCCACGCAGACACAGGGAGAACATGCAAACTCCAGGCAGGTGGTGCCGTGGTTGGGATCTGAACCAACGACCCTAGTACTGCCAGGCGGAAGTGCTAATCATTTAGCCACTGTGATGCCCCGCAGTTTTGAAACTTTAATGTGAACATCTATAAATGTGCGATATCCTCCCCTTGCCCAGCCCAGAAAATGCCTAATGAATGATACACGTGAAAAAACACCTGTAAAAACATGCTTCAAAACCACCAGGAGTACACTCTGCGCAGGTCTGAAAGTTTTGTTAAACCCAGACTATGAAATACTATCATTACATGTTATTAATATTATTATACAGGATTTATATAGTGCCAACAGTTTGCTTAGCGCTTTACAATATAAAGGGAGACAATACAGTTCAATAAAAGAGGGTTAGGAGGGCCCTGCTCCTTGAGAGATTATATAACAGTGTGTATACTCACAAAGCCACTCACGTATTTGTTTTGTGTAAAGTGAAATATACCTAGTTGATCCTGCCTTCAGCTGTCCGTTCCTTCTTTTTTGTGTCCCCATTGTAGCCTGAAATTGTGTAGATGTCAGGGCAGGGGCCGAGGAACGGACAGGCAGGACTAACAATGTAACGCACTGGCTGACGACAACCACTACCCACAGACCGAAGTCCCTCAGGGCGCGGAGTCTAAGTCCCAGGCTGCCCTTCACCAGGGCCCCTGATGGTGCGGATGGACTTGACGCAGCCAGGAACCAGGTCGCGGCCCCCGAGACACCTCAGCTGCGGTAATGGCCGCCGCCAATGGCGTGTAGCTGGTGGAAGAGACAAAAGAGTAGTCAGACAAGCCGGGTCAACAACAACAGGACAAAACAGTACAGGACAGCAGACGAGAATCACAGGTCACGAGCCGGGTTCAGCAACAGAGGGTCAGATCAAGGGAGAATACAAAGAATAGTCAAGTCACAAGCTGAATCAGATACCAGGAGAGTCACGAGAGTCAGAACAGAGTAATAGCAACACAAAGACACAAGTGCAAAGAGCATGTGCGGGCCACAGGCTTATATGTCATCAGCCACACCCCTCTGGGGGATGGACCACAGAGACCTGAAGGCATAAAAGGATTCCCATCATGCACAGCAGAATCCAAGATGGACGCCAGCACATGGAGTAACATAACCTCAGGGAAAAGGTAGGACCTTGACAGTAGATCAGTTGTTGTCCTCCACTGAGCATGCTCCAGTTTCAGTTCCCTTCTAAGCTCTTCAATTACTCCTTTTTCTTATCTGTGCAGCCCACATGACTAGAGAGTCACACATGTGGGTGTATACACAGTGGTAAATGACACTCCCCTCCCTTCCTCCCTCCTCCTCTATGTCAACCTATTGCTAAACACTATGGGGGCCGGATATAGTATGCTGATTAAAACTCACAAAAAAGATTAGTTTTAATATAAATCAGTATTAATATATCAAATATAATTTATAATACCTGTAAAGTAAAAAAAAAGAGCCATGAGTGCAAATGCTTGTGCATTTTTGGCATCTTTTTTTCCTATTGGCAAAATGCCTATAGAGCTATTTTCGACCGATACATTTCGGCCGCCAATCTATTGGTGCATCCCTAATTGTGACCATAACAAAATGATCGGAGAACAGAGATCAAGTACACAAATCCTATCTGTAGTCTCTCTTTTTCAGAGTAGTGTCATACTGCACATAAATGGTGTTGAGTGTGATAGAACAAGCAGGGTTCAGTCATCGATCAGACTGTGCACGACGAAAACATTTGTTTCATTTTAGATTCATCTGTTAAGTCAATGATTTCATTTCATCATATTTGCTGTTAGAATGATTCATTTTTGGAATTCGTTTGGTGTATTTGGATCTATTTTGTGTATTCGTTTTTCATATTGTTTCATATATTCGGAAGTTATTTCCAAAGATTCAAATTAATTTGTGTCATTATGTTATTTCAGTGACTTGCTTGTGACTTTGATGTATCTTGCTTGTGACTTTGATGTATCTTGCTTGTGACTTTGATGCTTTGATTCTACTCGCTTGCAACTTCAATGCCGCTTGCTTTGATGCAACTTCATTGTGACTTTGATGCCACTTGCTTTTCGACTTTGATGTTTTGGGACTTTGGCCAATCATAACAATACAGAGTGTGACACATATTATTGAACTTACAAAACTCTCTGAAGTCACAAATAAATGAATGCAAATGAGTTTGTTGCTTTTTCTATAATTTATTTTGGATTCGGTAAAATTCCCTACTGTTGTGATTCGGAGATTTGGATATGTCCAAATTTCCGAATAACATACATTTGTATAACTTTTGATGTGTAACTAAATGAATCGCACAGGAGTAATAAGGAGTAAAGGTGCCAACATACAGATGACATCGCTCCTACAGACCACATTCAATGGAATTCTTAACTTCCTCAGTATTCCCTCCTTGTGGAAGGGATCAGTAGATTTGATTGGTTCTACCCCTAAATGAGCTGATGATTGAGATGTCTTTCTTGCTCTCAGCATGTGTATGTTTATGGAAAGGTGTATCAGAAGAACTTTTTGGAATTCAGTCTGATAACTTTGGGTTCTTTAAAGAGGAACTTCACTCCCTGTATAGTTTTTCTTTTCATTCCCTGCTTACCCTTTTCCCTGCTGTATCCTAAATGAACATACGTATCTGCCCAGCAAATACAACACTGTTCTGCTGTGATATGCTGTCAATGGTCGGGTCCTGTGACACCATCTTCTCTTCCTACATCATTGGGGGCTGACTGTCTCTTCTGGGTTCATTCAACTGGACCCCAATCAGGGGCAGACTGACATGGGGCCCCTGTGTCCTTGCCCAAACTCAAAAAAGCCTATGAAAAAGGTACCAGGGGCATCTCATGGGGCTCCCTACTGACCCCGGGCCCTCGGGCAGTGCCCGAGTTTCCAAATGGTCAGTCCGCCCCTGACCCCAATGACACATTGCCAGGTCCACCCTCTAACCACTGCATGTCTCTTTTCCTGCCACTTCCTGCGATATATGAAGGGGATATCACAGGAGACTGCAGGAGTAGGGACACGTCATTCTCGCCTAGGGGAGAATGCAGGCAGGGGATAGGCCAGATTAAAATAGTAGGAAAATTGCAAATAATAAAAATACTTAAAAAAACATTTTGAATACAATGTGGAGGGACGAGAAATACAATGGGGCAAGGTAGTTTTTCGGAGCGAAGGTCTGCCTTATTAACTGAAACTTCTAAGAATTAGTGTCTCAGTATTATTATTATTATTATACAGGATTTATATAGCGCCAACAGTTTGCTTAGCTCTGTACATTATGAAGGGAGACAATACAGCAACAATACAGTTCAATACAAGAGGGATTTGAGGGCCCTGTTCCTTGGAGCTTACAATCTAGGAGTCACTTGCTATGGGGGCACTTATGCAGGCTCAATCCTGAGCTAGGCTCTTTGTGTCTGTTGGCCCCGGCCTCTGCTCTCTCCTCATAGGCTATGAATGACAGCAGCAGGAGCCAATGGCCCCCGCTGCTGCCTCTATGACCATTAAGAAGAGAGAGAGCAGATAGACCCATTGCTCTCAGGCACAGCGATGGATCAAGTTCTGGTAAATATGAGGGGGAGCTGAACACAGAAGGTTTTTTTTACCTTAATGCAGAGAATGCATTAAGGTAAAAAAACCTTCTTCCTTTACAACTACTTTAAAGGCACAGCAGTCCTATAACATGGGGAACAGTGATAGATCCAAGGACATACTACACAGGAAATAAAACATTTTCAAGGTGGCTGATTTCCATTATCACTGCTTGAAAACCATTTTTTGTCTTTTTTTCTTCCTTTGACTGTAGTGCCTCTTTAACTGTAATTACTCTTAGCGCCTTTGGACAAGTTAATCATTATTTTTTTTATTTCAGAAGCCATAAAAAACTTAAATGATGAACTTTACACCAGAGACAATCTTTAGGCATTTTTTTTATTAAAATGAAAAATGAATTCTTAATCATGAAACATCGCAGTTTGTCTGGCGTAAATTCAACAGCTAATTATTCTCCCAGCCCGATGGCGGGTGACATAAACAGACCTTTTGCTCTGGGAGTGCGGTCTAATTACTGCGAAGCATCTTTGCCGAGTGTCCTCATCCCTCTCCATATTAAAGAAAAAGACACGGATCTTCCTAGCATTCTAAATTTAGGACCATATGGTGGCCATCACAGGGCAGGCCTTGCAGCTCAAATGAAAATAAACACCAGTACACTAGTAAAAATGTATACGTATGTTGAGGAAAAATATATATTGTATTTTTACCTGTTTGCTTATGTTTTGTCAGTTTTTATTTTTTCATCAGCCATTTAGTAGCTGAGATGTCTGGCAGACCAAGTTTGTCACTAGGTACTTAAATTGTGAGGTAAGTGTCCCCAAAAGAGGCATTTTGGGGATTGATCAAGAAAAAAAAACACTGCATAAGCATGGTCATTAGGAAATGCCCTTCATGGGCAAAGCACAGGTTTGCTTGAAAGACAAATTCCAGATTGCAAAAAAAATGACAGCACACCCCCTCCCCTGCATATACATCGTATACTGCTTCTTTAACCGGACACTTTCACCCCCTTCCTGCCCAGGCCAATTTTCAGCTTTCAGTGCTATCACACTTTGAATGACAATTGCGCGGTCATGTAACACTGTACCCATATGAATTTTTTGAGAAAGATAAAACTTTATTTTTGTGGTATTTATTCACCACTGGGATTTTTTATTTTTCTGCTATATAAAGTCCAAACGTTTTGAAAAAAAAAGTGTTTTTCTTATAAAATTTTGCAAATAAATAATCTTTCTTCATAAATCTTGGCCAAAATGTATTCAGTTATCTTTTTAGTAAAAAAAAAAAAATAACCCAAATTAGTTTATAACCAAAAATTATTATTTATCTTTTTTTTTTTCTTTTACATACTGTCACCCTAGCAGTACAGCGTCACCATAGTGACACTGTACTATGTGTGGGGGGTGATGAAGATTTTTTTTTTTACACTAATTGCTTTTACACCCATAAAGGCTGTAAAAACAATCATTTCTCCTTCTCTCTGGCTGCATTCTTGCAGCCATTGAGAAATACTGTTTGAGCTGTGATTGGTCACAGCTTGCCACATGGTACAAGGCTGTTGTGAATAGCCTTGTACCATGTGACCTCTGTGATCATTCACAGATTTCAAACGTAGTAAGCAATGATGTCAGAAGTGACATCTTGCTTGCTACTAGTCATGTGATCACTGATTGGCCAATCAGTGATCATATGATCAGGACCTCACAAAGAGGTCCTGTACAGCAATTAGTGTTCAGACACAGCAGGCACCGGATCACAGGGAGCGCACACAGGCAGGGAGGACGTTTACAAACGGCCACCCGCTGCTGCAATGCTCCCATCCGGCTGTTTATATATATGGGCCGGATGGGAATCGGTTAACATGAAAAGAAGAATGTAATAAAGATGCATGTTTACCTTACATCTTGGTCTAGTGGCAGCTGGTGGCCAGCCTTCTCCTCTCCTGGCCCAATGTAGGCAGTCTTTGCATACAGTGCAGGACCCACTACCACCAAGCCACATGGTCAAGGAGCAGCTCCCTAGAATAAACCAGCAGTATATGCTGGGGCTGTCACTTTTTATTTTTGCTGCCAGCCTAGAGTTCCACATTTAAAAAAATATAACAAGGAATCTACTAAGCCAAAAATATTGTAAAACATAAAAATTCCAGGCATGGTATATTTTTACATAAATATTATGCTTATCCTGCGCTCAGGGTGACAAACTTTCAATGTGACTGTAACTCACTATAATACCAATGCCTTAAATTCAAAGTACTCTTACTATAAATCACAATGACATAATCCAATGAAAATATTCATCACAAAATAATCCAAAAAGAATATATAAATACCCAGCATAAAAATCAAAAGAGGCTGGAGCTCCTATTAGGGGTACTGACCACCATTAAATGTATGATCATAAAATTAAAAATAAATAAATAAATATATATATATATATATATATATATAATATAGGTGATATATATATATATATATATATTATAGGTGAAGTGCACAATGGTGATCAATCACAGTGCATAGCAATCAGGCCCTCCCACAGGCCATATATAGAAAAAAAGGGAGATGGATTGCTGCACATAAAGGAACTTTTAATGTAAAAAAAATCACCATACAAAAGAGTGATCGAAAATGGATAAAGCCATACAAAATAGTGTTCAACAAACAGTTTTGAGCTATTATGTTAACACCCTTCTTCAGATCAGAACACATATTATATATGTGCTCTGAGCTGAAGAAGGGCAATAACATAATAGCACAAAACTGTTTGTTGAGCACTATTATGTATGGCTTTGTCCATTTTTGATTACTCTTTTGTATGGTGACTTTTTTTTTTTACATTAAAAGTTCTTTTTTGTGCAGTTTAAGTGCAATATATTTTATCTTTTGGATTTTAATAAACAGCATTACCGTGTGGTTCTTCTCCATTCCTCATGTATGAGTACTCAACTGCCACAATGTATGGATTGAAACCGGCCAGAGTAGTCGCATAGAGGTTGACTACAAGACACAGCAGAGCCATATATTCTCCTCTATCAAAGCATGTTTGACGCTTATTTAACCATAAGAATCCACAGAAGTCGGTGAGCATGTGGGACCACTGGTGGGGAGCACTGTGCATGCACTGGATGAAGAGCACATTAATATTACGTGGCAGCTATACATCTCATCACTATACAAGTCACAAAGGATTATGTTGATATTTATTTATGTTTGCTGTTGAATGTAAGGAGAGCACATGGGGCAGCACTCCTACGTATATATATATATATATATATATATATATATATATATATATAGTGCCTTGAAAAAGTATTCATGCCCTTTGAAATTTTCCTGATTTCATCATGTTACAACCAGAAACGTAAATGTATTTTATTGGGATTTTATGTGATAGACCAGCACAGAGTGGCACATAATTGTGAAGTGGAAGGAAAATGATAAATGGTTTTCAACATTTTTTACAAATAAATATCTGAAAAGTGTGGCATGCATTTGTAGTCAGCCCCCTTTACTCTGATACTCCTAACTAAAATCTAGTGGAACCAATTGCCTTCAGAAATCACCTAATTAGTAAATAGAGTCCACCTGTGTGTAATCTCAGTATAAAAACAGCTGTTCTGTGAAGCCCTCAGAGGTTTGTTAGAGAACATTAGTGAACAAACAGCATCATGAAGGCCAAGGAACACACCAAACAGGTCAAGGATAAAGCTGTAGAGAAGTTTAAAGCAGGGTTAGGTTGTAAAAAAATATCCCAAGCTTTGAACATCTCATAGAAAGCTGTTCAGTCCATTTGAAAATGAAAAGAGTATGGCACAACTGCAAACCTACCAAGACATGGCCATCCACCTAAACTGACAGGCTGGGCAAGGAGAGCATTAATCAGAGAAGCAGCCAAAAGGTCCATGGTACTTCTGGAGGAGCTGCAGAGATCTACAGCTCAGGTGGGAGAATCTGTCAACAGGACAACTATTAGTTGTGCACTCCACAAATCTGGCCTTTATGGAAGTGTGGCAAGAAGAAAGCCATTGTTGGAAGAAAGTCATAAGAAGTCCCGTTTATAAGAAGCCATGTGAGGGACACAAAATGGAACTTTTTGGCCTAAAAGCAAAACGCTATATGTGGCGGAAAAATAACACTGCACATCACCCTAAACACACCATCCCCACCGTGAAACATGGTGGTGGCAGCATCATGTTGTGGGGATGCTTTTCTTCAGCAGGGACAGGGAAGCTGGTCAGAGTTGATGGGAAGATGGATGGAGGCAATCTTAGAGGAAAACCTGAGTCTGCAAAAGACTTGAGACTGGGACAGAGGTTCACTTCCCAGCAGGACAACGACCCTAAACATACAGCCAGAGCTACAATGGAACAGCTTACATGAAAGCATATTCATGTGTTAGAATGGCCCAGTCAAATTCCAGACCTAAATCCAATTGAGAATCAGTGGCAAGACTTCAAAGTTGCTGTTCACGGGCGCTCTCCATCCAATCTGACAGAGCTTGAGCTATTTTGCAAAGAAGAATGGGCAAAAATGTCCCTCTCTAGATGTGCAAAATTGGTAGAGACATTCCCAAAAAGACTTGTAGCTGTAATTGCAGCGAAAGGTGGTTCTACATACGGTAGTATTGACACCACACTTTTCAGATATTTATTTGTAAACAATTTTGAAAACCATTTATCATTTTCCTTCCACTTCACAATTATGTGCCACTTTGTGTTGGTCTATCACATAAAATCCCAATAAAATACATTTACGCTTTTGGTTGTAACATGACAAAATGTGGAAAATTTCAAGGGGCATAAATACTTTTTCAATGGCTTCCTCTGCTGTCTCACCCAATGAGGAGAGGGAGTCCCAGGATAGCTGAGACTCCAGTGCACATCGCTGGATGGAGAGGGGGCATAGGTGAGTATTAGGGGGCTGAGGGAGCTGCTGCACAGAGAAGGTTTTTTACCTTCATGCATAGAATGTAGGAGGCTTGGTATGGGGTCAGGACAATCCTTAAGTATAACTCAGCTGGCTCAGCAGCAGGAGAGTTTGGGTGGAAGATGGAGTGAGTGGCTGGATGCAGGATCCAGGGAGGAGCCTACCTACAGGCAGAGTTGCTGGACAGGAAGATTGCTCCACCTTTCATGCCCTAAGAGAGGACAGTCTGGGAAGCAGGGAAGGAGCCAGCCCAGCGTAAAGGCCTGAAGGCAGCCACCAACCCACAAGCTTCAAGGAGAGGACTGAGTGACCCTACACCCCCTAGGCAAGATAAGGGGGGATGCAGGGGTGGACTGACCATTTGGAAACTCGGGCACTGCCCGAGGGCCCAGGGTCAGTAGGGGGCCCCATGAGATGCCCCTGGTACCTTTTTCATAGGCTTTTTTGAGTTTGGGCAAGGACACAGGGGCCCCATGATCCCCTATTGCCTGGGGGCCCCATGAGTTGTCAGTCCACCCCTGGGGGGAGGGCATTTTGGTGGGAAACCTGACTAGCTCCTCACCTGGGACTGCAAATTTCTAAGTGGCAGCTTCTGGGTCCCCTTGCCCAGGGATTCCCTCATGCAGCTGGGTGAAGAGAAGAATTCATCTGGGGTCTGAGGTGGTACACCTGGAGGGCTGGAGAGCTCTTCCAATAAAGAGACTGTTTGTCTAATGGATTTGTACAGAGTTGCTAAGATGTTTGTCCTCAGAGTTCCCTTAGGCATCCCACCCCAACCCCAAGTTCAAAGAAAAAAAAAACAAGTTCAAGGACTGTGTACTGTCTTCAGTGTGCAAGGTCTGAAGAAAATGTGTGTTGCCTGGCTGTGCAGGACTATAGGGGGACCAAAAAACCTAGCAACTCCTAAGGGGGTAGTGCTACATGTACAAAAAAGGGCAACAAGGTATGTATAATGTTTTTTATATCTATACACAAATATTTTGCCTTTCATTTATATTTTAAACTGAACGGGTTGCTTTACAAGGTGAGGGTTCACATATATTTTAACTCAAAGCCATTAAGCTGCAACATAATGCACGTTAACGAACCTGTGGCAATGCATTGCACACACGTAAATAGGCCTTTAAAGGTTTGTGGCTGTAGAAATTGCGCTACAAAGTGGTATGGGTGGTCTAGCTGAAATCCATCCCTGATCATTGTGTACACCAACGAGCGGCCAGGATCCTTCGAAGACTTCCGTTTTGCTTACACAAGTACATAAACTCTTGGCAAAGTTGCGTTTTCAATGCTTAAATGAACTCCTGAACACAGATGTCCCATTTGTGTTTCATTAGTATAGCGTTTTCTCAGAGGCTTTGGTCCTGAGCGCTGAGCAATAATTACCTGGCACACAGACGTTCCCTTACCAGCTGGCCGGGGACCTCCTCTTCTCTGACCAAGACCCTCACGGCTGTCAGCCCTTTCCAGTCAACTGGACAGCTCAATCAGTGTGAAATATGAAACATGCCGGAGCAGAGACAGGCTGCATTAATACGAATGCCTTAACCCTTCTCTTGCTGTCCCCTGCAATGTCCTTTATATGAGGATCCAGGAAAAGCACAAAATTTGTAATAAATGCGTTCTCATAGATTAAACATAATAAATAAGCTCTAAGAACGGAAAATGTAATTACCCGGGTCTGCATTTTGTATTTGCATGTACTGTTTGGCAGATAAACTATAATCTATTTTATATTACATATAATGTAAGTCCACCTATAGCTTCCATCCATGTCTCTTTTGAACCTAAGTACCTCTTTACTGCACCGTGTCTGTCTTTTATGCATAGATCTGTATACGCAATAAGCAGGTTATATTCTCTTAAAGCTGAACTTGGGGATAAACAAATATTGTCTAAACACAAGAGGCGTGTATTTTCTTGCATGAATTTTGGTGTACATTGTGTATTTCTTCCAGATCTGTGCAGAAATCCACTGTGAGACGTTATCTCTATGCAGGAGCTTCCTGTAATTAAGACCGGTCACTGTTGCTCTCTCTCCTTGCACAGGGTGACAGGTCTTGTCTTTGCCCATTCCTATCATTTTCTGCAGGCTGCTTTTAGTGAGTGGGGCCTGCTTGGCCCCTCACACACCTCTGCTGTCTGACACAGGCTACGTACAGCACAATGATGATGTCACTGCTGCTTTTACAAGGTAATAAATGGGTTTGCAAAGGCATTTGGTGCTCATAAAGTGGATTTGTATCCTTTGTGGCTATTGAGGAATATATTTAAATGAATATTTATGTGCCTGGGGTTCAGCTTTAAGGATATAAATACTTGTTCTGTTTGAACACTTCCTTATTCATATACTGCCTGGACCTTGAAGAAGGGGGCATACCCCGAAAGCTCATCCTCAAAATTGTATGTTAGTGCAAATCCCTCCACTAGCTTCCGATTGCACAACGGATCAAATTCCTATCACTAACGTACAAAGCTGTCCATCATACTGCCCCAAATTACACCACCGACCTAATATCCAAGTACCACCCAGCACGCACACTCCACTCCTCTCAAGACCTCCTTCTCTCTAGTTCCCTGGTCTCCTCTTCCCATGCCCGCCTCTAGGACTTCTCCAGGGTGTCACCCATCCTCTGGAACTCCCTACCCCTATCCATCAGATTATCACCTACTCTCCTCTCTTTGAGGCACACCCTGAAAACCCATCTCTTCAGGGAAGCCTACCCCACCCCCTGCTAATTGCTGACCTCCTCCACTCTTCCTACCACTCCATCCCCCACAGCTATCTCCTCCTGTACCACTACCCCCTCCCTCCTAGATTGTAAGCACGAAGGAGCAGGGCCCTCGAACCCTCCTGTATCACATTGTATTGTTATTGTACTGTCGCATGTACTGTCCTCCATTGTAATGTACAGCGCTGAGCGAACTATTGGCGCTTTATAAATACTGTATAATAATAAATTAAAAAAGTATCACGGACAGTACTCAATTGTTTCTTATTCATGTGAATAAGATCAGTATGAACAGTAGAGTTGTGCAGCAAATCATGGCTGAGAGATTGGATCCAAAACAAGGGCAGTTGGAAACAATCCTCTTGTGGTTTGGCCTTGGCTCTTACTCTACAGTGACTAGATAATCCCTTTAGTCAGTGGCACATTGGATTTACACAGGGTGCAGGCCTGACTGAATATGGAAATGACAGTCATTTTGGCACGGTGATCTGATAAAGCTGGCCACAAAACTGGAGTGAAGGTTGAATTTTACAGAAAAATGTATACCTATGGGGTCAGATATGATCCTATACAATCCTAAATACAGATGAGGTTGTTTGAAAAAACTGAATGAAATAAAAAATATTTCTTTAAATTAAATTTAAAATGTAAATTTAAGCACATTTTAAAATGTGGTGTTCTAGTGCAATGTAACCACCTTCAGTTCAGTAAGCAGGATTGTATGGTGAGAATCCCAGGGATATGGCCATTTAAATTAAATATAAAACCTAGCTTGTAGGGCAGGCAGGTGACACTCCCTCCATGTTTCCCTCCTCGTTGGGTGCCAAGTGTGGGTCACATGGGGAGCCTAGCCCAGGGTGAGTTCTTCTGGGCTACACTGGGCACCTAGGACTGGTCACTCGCCTTGCACATGGCTTACCTTTACTTGTGCCATGCTCGTCAATGCCCTGGGGCAGGGCAAAGGCTGCTTTCAGGGATCAATCCAACTCAAAGATAGTTGTACACTGTGTACACTTGCCTGAATCAATGTACACATTCACTGTCAGTTGTTCTATTTAGGAAGGATATGCCGAGTCTATGTTCCCTCCACCTGTCCATCATATCTCCGCTACCTCACTTCCAGTAACAGAATGGGGTCCCGCCGTGTACCTAGTGCCGACTCCGTGCATGCACTCATTTAACTCTCTCTCTTCCATACCTGTGCCCAGACTGGGGACCTCTGTGTGCGGATCTACTCCCATTGCTATGGGAAATGGACCACCAGGGAAAATAATGCCAACAGCATTCCCTCGCTACAAGAAGTTATCCCACATTTCACAGGTACACGTTTCATGACAGGCTGCTTATTAGGCCTCCATTACCCTTGGTAACCACTCGCTGTCTTCATACCCCAATGTGCTTTCTGACCCAGGCTGGAAACTACATGTGTGCGCCAGTTACTTTTAGTAACTTCATACCAGTCAAGGACAAAGTTTCAAAAGCTTTACTGAAAACTTTCAGCATAACAGTTTCAAAACAAAGTGCACAGTCTTTCCCTAATGTCCCTAATCTGTAACTCAGGCTTGTGGTGGTGCCAGCACAGGACACAGTGCACTGAAAAGTGTTCATACTTGGCAAAGTCCATGTTGGCAGTATCCAGGACTGGTATCTTCAGGGTGGACTATGGATCCCAGCACTCCCCCTACATTAGAGAAGGTCCCTGAAGCCAGGCGATCTTCAGCAGGAACTCATGATTCAGCATGACAGACAGGAACTAGCTAATATCTGAGAGCAAGACTAGATTCGCAGACCCGGCCCCTGTGCCTTTTTATATGTTACAGGACTAGAGGGTCAGTCCCAATAAGCCCACCAAGACAAAGACCTGGGAAATGGTGGCACAGCGTTTATCCTATAACTTTATCCTTCCTGGTTGGGGCATCATCTGCCTACAAGCTGGATAACATTTAGTTTGCTGAAGCATAGTTGCTGTTTTTTTTAAATAAAAAAATAGTTTCTAACTTTGTATCACCTTGTTCTCAGTGCTGGTGATCTCCTGAACTCTAACTGCATTGACTTCTGGTCTACATGCATGTGATCCATTAGTGACTGGATGTCATTCCTCAGGACGGGCTTCTTGATGGTGACAACAGCAAAACCTGCTTGCATAATAAATCAGTGCAGCCACTTAAAGTCTCAGCTGGAAGCAAATGGAGAGTTATAACCACCATTAGTCTTTTCTTTGTCACCATTGTCCCATTGGGGAGATTTCCCTTTACTTTTTGTTCCATAGCCAAAACAAGGAGTGAGAGGAAATTGTTCTGACTCAACTACAGGACCATAAACTTTATCTCCAGCGATGTATACAGCTATATGATGTGGTGTTGAATCTATCTCTTGCATCGGGTCAGACAGTTTAACTCAATGAATAAACTCACATGTTGAGGAAGTCAGATGAGGAAAACCATTTGAATGTTCCATTTAATGGAGGATAATCATAGGTAGAAAAATGTTAATGTTGTAAGCCTCATGGAAAGATGCATTCAGGAAGACAGATTACAGTGGAATGACTACCAGAGAGAGGCAGGGGGGAGGGATATACACAAGTACAGTAAGAGAAAGAGCTCAGCTTAGACAGGAGAAGACAGTGAGCAATGATTATTATTATTATCTCAGGTACTTATATAGTGCTGTCAATTTACGCAGCGCCTTACACATATATATTGTACATTCACATCACCTAACCCTCAAGGGGTGTACAATCTAAGGTCCCTAACTTAAATTCATACATACACATATTAGGGCCAATTTAGACAGGATCCAATTAACCTACCAGCATGTCTTTGGAGTGTGGGAGGAAACCGGATTACCCGGAGGAAACTCACGCAGGCACAGGGAGAACATGCAAACTCCAGGTAGGTGGTGCCGTGGCTGGGATTCGAACCAATGACCCTAGTACTCCCAAGCAGAAGTGCTAACCATTTAGCCACTGTGCTGCCCTTTGATAAACAAGTGATGGTCACAGAGAAATAATAATAAATAAAAAAGTGTAACGCAACACTCCCTGTCTGAAATCTTTAGATTTCATAACTTCAAAATAATTATATATTCAATAAGCCCAATTCTGATAAATGTCTTGGAACCTGTAACAAGAAACATGCAACAAGCAAACATAAACATGAGTTCAACTGGATGGCAGAACACATAGTAATCCAGCATGGAACATCTTCAGGGAATACCAAACTTCCAAGTAAAAATACAGCGGTTAGTAGCAATGTACTCCCCGTCGTGCCAAAAGCATGGCAACGTGGTTGCATAAGTCAGTCACCTGGCAAAAAGAGTACTAACTCTGTAATTGGTCAAGCAAAAGTTTGTGTTGATCCTTCCTTGGTTACCTTGACCTCTACCTTCTGGACCTTGTCAGCATCACTGGGCATAACTTTAGTAATAAGAACCATAAGCCATTCATTCCAACAAGCTTCCTTGTTCTTTAGGAGAATGATATCTCCAACCTTGAGATTAGTCTTAGATGTTTGCCACTTGTGACGGCCTTGAAAATGATGAAGATACTCCTTCCTCCAGCGATTCCAAAACACACAATTTCACTTAAATATATTGCAGAAGTTCCAATCTTTTGAATAAGAAGCGAAGCTGGAGTAAGGATCACTGGAGCATCAGGATCTGAAGGTACCAGTACTAAAGGTCTTGCGTTCACTATAGCAGACACTTCAGCAAGAAAGGTAGACAAAGTCTCATGGGTGAGTGGTAACTTATGATTCTGCAACATGGTATCAAGAATTCTTTGTGCTACTCCAATCATTAGTTCCCAGGATCCTCCCATGTGTGAAGAATGCGTAGGGTTAGTATATCCCAAGTATATCCATTGTTGGCCAGGAAATTGTCTACTTGCAACTTTACATGCTCCAACAAAGTTGGTACCACAGTTGAATCTCAGTTGCTTGACTGGCCCTCTTGAAGAGTGAACTGCTTTTGGACAATTCAGTTCCATTTCTGATTCTCTCAAATTCCTCCTGATACACCTCTTGTTGCACACAGCGGATAATTACCTCTTCTGCGCGTGCAATATCTGCTGCTGTGGGGCATCCAGAACAAATGTGCCAGCCATGACACTCTGCTGTAGAGTTCTTCGTAAAGCAATGAGCAATGTGAATTAGGCAAGCAATAGCTCTTACAGGAGATGACCGGGTAGAAAAACACTCAAAACGGTGTGACTGCAGTTTCTGTTTTGTACTCACAGAAGTGTGAAGTGAGATGTTCACAGTTCTTATTTCCTTATCATCTTCAGGACTTACTAGTTCATAGGTGTCGTCAGTAGGGAGTGAGTAGGAGTTCTCACACAAAAACCTTGGAGGCGAAAGCCATAAGCTGTTCTGAAGAGCTGCTAATGACGCGGCTCTGGTCCCACAGTCAGCTGGATTGAGTTCAGTGGGAACATAATGCCATTGACTTGGTAGAGAGAACCTCTTTACATGTTCTACCCTGTTGCTGACGTACATGGAAAACTGTTTTGTTTGGTTGTATATATAACCCAAGTACTACCTTACTGTCTGTATAAAAGGTGAAAGAATCAATTCTAGTGTCCATATCACTTTGTATGACTTCGGCAATTTCTACCGCTAGCACAGCTGCACAGAGTTCAAGTCTTGGTATGGTATGTGCAGGTTTGGGAGTGAGTTCTGCCTTGCCTAGCAAAAAACTACAGTGCGATTCTCCATTAATTCCAGAGGTCTTTAAATAGGCTACTGCAGCAATAGCTTCAACTGATGCATCAGAGAAAATGTGAATCTCTCTATGGTCAGCAGTTGAGATGGAAATTGGAACATAGCAATGTGAAATCTGAAGATTTTCTAATGACCTCAAAGAACATCTCCACCTTTCTCACTTGTGTTGTTTCTCACTAGCTAAAGGAGTATCCCAGTCTATGTTCTCAGTAGACAACTGTCTTAGCAGGATCTTACCTTGAATGGTGACTGGAGCAATAAAACCCAGTGGATCATAGATGCTGTTCACCACCAACAAGACTGCTCTCATAGTAAAGGGTTTGTCACAAGTTGACACTTGGAAGGTGAATGTGTCTTGTTTGATGTTCTATAGCAAACCCAAACTTCGTTTTATGGGAGGCACATCTGTACCTAAATCAAGGTTTTTTTAGACTAGTGGCTCAGAGTGACTAGTCCTCAGAGGGAAAGGTATTCTTAAGTTCCTGGCTGTTAGATATAATCTTGTGAAGTCTAAGGTTTGCTACAGACAGCATTTTCTTTGTTCTCTTGAGAAGATTGATTGCTTCTTTAGCAGATGGAAAGGATCTGAGTGCGTCGTCAACATAGAAGTTTCTTTCAACAAATTGGCAGGCATTATATCCATTTTCCTTTTCTCCAGCTTGAGCTGTTCTCCTTAGCCCGTAAGTTGCTACTGCAGGGGAAAGACTGTTACCGAAGACATGTAACTTCATTCGATATTCTATCACTTCCTTGTTGATGTCATTGTCTTTGTGTCATAGAAACATGAGGTAGTCTCTGTTGTCTTCTTTGATTAAACATTTGTTGAATGTCAGCCATTACTGCTATGGGCTCTTGTCTGAAGCAGATCAGGACTCCTATTAGACTGTTGTTCAAGTTGGGTCCAGTACAACTCTGATTTGGTCTGGTTTGCATGGGTGATACATGCCAAAGGATGGAAGGTACCAGCATTCTTCTCTCTCCTTTAGTGGGGGTGCAGGCTCTGCATGATCTCTGTCAAATATATTTTGCATAAAGTCCACAAAGTGCTTTTGCAACTCAGGTTTCCTGATTAAGTTGTGCTTTAAGGAGAGGAATCTACAGATTATTATTATTATACAGGATTTATATAGCGCCAACAGTTTGCACAGCACTTTACAAAATGAAGGTAGACATTACAGCTACAATACAATTTGGTACAAGAGGAAACAGAGGGCCCAGCTCGTTTGAGCTTACAATCTAGGAGTGGCTGCTGCAAGTTGTTCGGCAATCTCTCTCTTAGGAGACAAAAAGGTAGGGGTGCTGCCCAGTTATTGGAGTTGTCTTGAAAGAGATCATTGTCCATTACTCTGATAAATTCCTTGTCTTCCATTGAAGGAGCCAGTATATCATCTTCACTGGTTGTATTAAACACTGTAGAGCCGAGGTCATCGTCATGGGGAGAGAAAGGGCTTGTGTTACCTGAGACACTATGTCGCCATTTGCAGCTGGCTATCTTCTCTTTCACCAAATAGTGATGTGGGCATGGCTCAAAGTAAGTGTTTTGGCCATTTGGCAGAATAGTTGTCTTTAATGATGAAACATTGGTAGGTCTCTTCATTTTGCCTATACAGATGTTGCCTATGATGACCCAACCTAAATCTGTGTGCTGGGCAAATGGGGCATCTGGGGCTCCACTGACTTGTCTGTGTACCTTGTGAACCCTTAGAATGTCTCTTCCTAACAGAAGAAGAATCTGAGCATCTTTATCAAGCGGTGGTATCTCACTTGCTATTACCTTCAGGTGAGGGTGATGGAAGGCAGCAGCTGGTGTTGGGATTTCTTCCCTGTGAGCAGGTATCTGGTTGCACTCAACTAGTGTAGGTAGCAGTAATTGCAGGTTACCTTTGAGAGGAGATACCATGAGTCAACGAGCCCTTCTTCCAAAAACCTCTGTAGTTCCACTACAAATACCCAAGGTGTAAGGATGAGCTTCACCCTTTATTTCAAATAGATCAGTTTGGATCTTGCAAGTGATCTGTTGTTCTGATCATCTAGGATCACATACACCTTTAGAGTCTTTTCTGGTTGACTTTCGTGGTATATGTTCACCAGGCATATCTTAGCACATGACTTATCACAGTGGTCTTCCCCACAAACTTCACAGGATGAAGAAATGATGGTGGAATCAGGCACTTGATCTGTATTCTCCCCGCCTTGCCTTGACCTGGGAGGAAAGTTAACAGGTTGTGCAGAGCTGGGCTCAAGTGGATGGAGGGCTTGCACATGTTCTTCTGAGCCACACTCTATGCACTTGATGGACATATTACAGTCCTTAGCAAAATGTTCGGTAGAAGCACAACACTTGAAACATACCCCAAATATCTTTAAAGCTCCTTACGCTCTTCAAGAGAACTTTTCCTAAAGCCGATGCATTTTTTTTAGGGAGTGTGGCTTCTTGTTAATGGAACACTCTCGGTTAGGGTTTTCTATCTTCCTAATCTGTTTATTTGCAGCCACAGCTGTGGTGGGAGTGGGGAGGATGTCAGTCTTTTTCATGGATACTGGGCCTCTAAGGTTCCTATAGTTGGTCTGAAGACTGGTACTCTTAGGAAAGGATGAAAAGAGACTGTACTCACCATAGGAAAAACGTGGGTCTTCCTTGGTCTCTGCAATGTTCCTGATGAATTCACAAAAGAAAGAGAATGGAGGGAAGGAAACATTGTTCTGTTTTTTGTATGATGACCCTAGTGTGGACCATTTTTCTTGCAAACCATACAGAAGCTTGGAGACGATTGGGTTTACTGAGTCCAGGTAGTTTTGGGTCTGCCTTGGCTAGCTGAAGTTCAAGGAGAAGTTCACTCAGTCTCTGGAACTCCTTGTTGTCCTTACCAGATATGTCTGGGAAAGTTTCCAGACGCATGAACAGAACATTTTCTATAGCTTCTGGACTGCCATACCTTTGCTCTACTAGATTCCCATGCAGCTGTAGGATTGTCCATAGGCCTGCTATAGGATTGTCCATGAAAACTGATCTTAATGGCTTAACATGTGCAGCAGATAGAGGACCAAGCCATCTGATCAGCAGATCCAATTTTTCAGCAGCTGTAATACCAAGATCATTTATTGCAGTTCTGAAAGCACATTTCCAACTTCTGTAGTTTTCAGGTTGGTCATCAAAACTTGTAAGACCAGTTTTTCTGTGCTCTCTGTGAAGTATGTACCTCACAAACTCTGCTGTCTCAGTTGTCTTCGACTTTATGCAAGATGTTGTTGGCTGAACAGTGCTGATTGCGCTATATTTGACATCGCTGTTATAAGACACAGAGAAATATGCTGCAGCAGATGCATTCAGGTGAGTTTCTTGCTTGAATTCAGTTGCTCCAAAGGTACATTTATTTGAGGCTGCACTGATGACAGGAGATTGATGACTTGCTTGCAGCTCGCTCTGATGCTCTGTGACGTATGAAGGAAGTTTAGGTAGATAGGCAGGAAAGGTGTTGGAGTGATTTTGCATGCAGGAAGTTGCTGGAACCTCTTTAACTTGATGTTGAAAAGAAGTCTCTATGTTGTCAGGAGCCTTGGAGACGATAGAGTGTACACTGCAGTGGTTTATAACATAATCTGTAGTGCGCTTGAGGGGATCTTCCATATCCACTATGTTTAGGTTAATGCTGTCTTTCTCACTTGCACCTCCGTCTGCACTGATAGCTTGTTCTAGGACCCTTCGTTTTGCCCTAGCTGTATCATGTTTATACTGTTCGCTTAAGATTTCCATTGCTGCTCTTTGGCATGCTGAGTTTCCAACTCTGCTCTTTGGCGTGCTGACTGAATTTCCAACTCTGCCGTCTGAGTTGCTAACTGTGCTCTTTGGCGTGCTAACTGAATTTCCAGTTCTGCTGTCTGAGTTACTAACTCTGCTGTCTGAGTTACTAACTCTGATTTTTTTTTGCACATGCGGCCTGCACCTTGCTGGCTTCCACTTCAGCACGGGCACTAATAAGTCGCTCATTGAGTGTAGAGCATCTTGAACTATGGGATTTTGAGGACTTTTTAGAATGTCTTATAGAAACGGATCTGTGAGCTTCAGTGTCTTGTAGCAGTTTTATCTTTGCTTCTGCCTTTAATTTGGTTTGCTGGATAAAACTGTCTCTTTCTATATTAAGAACCTGGAAGCTGTTTAATTCCCTTAACGAATCTTCCGTGTGCATACTCTGTAAAACATTATTGAACTTGTTGCTGGTAAACTGACAAAGCTCATATGAGGCAGAAACTTGTTGGATGGCGCCCTCTAGTGGCCGTACCTTGTGTTCAACAGACAGTATGTTAGATTGAGTAACAACCTTTTCCCATAATAACTTCAGGCTAGTTGTTTGTTCAGATCTTAAAGTTTCATCATTTTCCAAGTTGGTGTAACTGAGTGTTTGAGTAACACAGCTGGATCAGATTCTTGGTCGGCTGTGTGTGACATTTCTTCATATATGGTGCCCTTGTAACTCATGTTGACACAGGCAGATAATGACTGAGAGATAAGCAAGCAGGAAAGTTGTGCTTGGGCTTAGTTATGGAGGCTTACACATGCTCCTGCTGTCCTCTTGCTTTGCAATGAGAGCAGTAAATCTTATCTGTATCAGTACTGTCACCCAGGTATCTTGTAATTAGGCTGTAACCCCTTTTTCTACTGTTCTTACTCAACTACAGGATCATAAACTTTATCTCCAGCAATGAATACAGCTATATGACATAGTGTTGAATCTATCTCTTGCATCGGGTCAGACAGTTTAACTCAATGAATAAACTCACATGTTGAGGAAGTCAGATGAGGAAAACCATTTGAATGTTCCGTTTAATGGGGGATAATCATAGGTAGAAAAACATTAATGTTGTAAGCCTCATGAAAAGATGCATTCAGGTAGACAGGATACAGTGGAATGACTACCAGAGAGAGGCAGGGGGGAGGGATATACACAAGTACAGTAAGAGAAAGAGTTAAGCTTAGACAGGAGAAGACAGCCTAAAGACACAGAGCAATGATAAACAAGTGATGGTCACAGAGAAATAATATGAAATCAAATAGTGCAACGCAACAGAAATCCTTCCAAAGTGCGGGAAATTCAAGATTTCCCTCTGTTAGTGTTCTGATGTCAACTCAGAATTTGGGGTTTTCTTTACCTCCACTTTCAGTGATAATGGTAATCAGGGCTAATTGAGAGGGTGAAGCTCCCTAATAGGGGCACGGACAGCAATAAAAACTGACAGGTGTTCTAATCCCTCTATCCAAAACTAAAAAAAAGGTTTTCCTTTAATTATACTTTAACCTCCCTAGCGGTATGAATATTTCAGATTTTTGGTGCTGAAAGCGGTACCATTTTTTTGCATGGAAATATGTATTTTTTTTATTGTAGGCCTGTAATTTAGGAATAACTCACTGAAATCTGTCCGAACAAGAGCCTAGTAAACATTCCGGATATGATAAAACTTGAAACACAAAATCATAAATTATAATTTAATAAATAATCATAAAAAATAATAATATAATAATAATAAATTTAATTAAATAATATAATCAAACCAAAAACACTGAAATTTGAAATATAGCGCCAAGTTCGCACATCGCTGAGCAAAGTCGCAGAATCGTTTTCAGTGCCTGATGACGAATTTCCCCACAAATCATTATCACTCAATTCTGCAAGTGGTTCTGATTTACTATCGCTGTTCTCTAGCTGGTCTAAAACCGCTTTTTACATAAAGGGATGCTTTTTGGACGCCATGGACTTTTCTAAGCTTCCAGGCAGAAAGAACAGTCAAAATGCAGGCAGGGCACAGAACAAAGCACTCGGGACAAAATGTATGTGAAATGTTTTGAAATAGCAATGTTTTACTATGTAATAATCATTTTTTAAAAAATTAAATTTGTTTAAAAATTTCAAATTTGCCGCCGGTTATGGCGCCCGTACGTCCCGACGTCACAAGGACTGGAACACGGAAGTCGGTTGCCGGCATTGGCCGGAGGAGATGGCCGGGGACGCTGCAGGGGACGCATCGCGGGACTGAAGGACAAGGTAAGCCCTGCAGGGACTCCCTATGCAACGCTGCATGGTAAGCCCGAGTGTAGCTCGGGGTTACCGCTTTTGGTACTGAAACTTTACCCCGAGCTACACTCGGGAATACCGCCAGGGAGGTTAAAGTGAATGTAAATGCTTTTCTTTTTTTTTTTTAAACAAACAGGTTTATACTTATCCATTATCCATTCCACTTATCCAGTTTCATTGCATAGTGCGGCCCTGAACCTCCACTTTTTGGGTCCCCCACCTGCACTTCTGGCTCCTCCTCTCCTGCGAGTGCCCCCATAGAATGCCGAATTCTATGGAGACAGTCGTGCAGGTTCACTTCCGAGCCTCACTGTCTGCATTTATAGACACAGACAGCTAGATTCGGTCCTGCCCCTTGCTCCCTCATCACTGGCCTTGATTGATAGCAGTGGGAGCCAATGGCTCCTCGTGCCTCAGCAAAGTCTGTGAGACCAGGAAGTGATGGAATGGATTTCTTTTGAGTGATTTTTGCATGTAGGGCAGCCCATTGAAATGAATGGACTGCACAAAATCACTCCAAATGGACCTGCATATGTGTGAACAGATCCTTAATCTTCAGTGTAGCCCTAGCTTAATTTTTGGTTCACTGAAGTAAATATCTGCACCTCCATGCAGTGTGTCACGCAGTCACCTCAGTTCATCAGATGAGGTCTGCAGACAGCAGAGCGAAGTGCACACATCAAGAATTGTTCGTTACCCTCATGTAACCCTCTCCTGTCATCTCAACAGATCACATTCACCCAGCCCTAGAACCTGTGTACTTTATTTGGGTACCTGACTGAGAGAATAATACGGTCATCCTATGTTGCTGCTGAAAATGTTTGGCATTTGAATGGTTAACGGAAGGCAGAGAAATTCCCCCAAAACTTGTAATTTTGCAGAACCATGATGTAAAAAAAGTCAGCATGGGGAAAATGATACAGTGCAGAAGTAGACACAAGTACCCAGGGGATCAATTATAAAAACACTCGCTCAGCGAATTCTATTCAAATGAACACCTGAAGAAGAAGTCTCCGAGGTTTAGGAAGCGTGCGGATGTTACTGGCTAAATGATAGGCCAATGAGCGCCATCATTGTCTGTTACTCGTGTGCAGGTTTAACTTGACACTAAAATGGGCTTTGTGGAGGAAGCCTCTTCAGCTCTCTTCTCCACTTTCATCCTTAAAATTCCCTTAACACTTTGTGATCTGAGACAGAGAGCCCGGCGCACCTGAACCTTCAGCCTGCTGCCGCCATTCGCACCTATGAATATTCACGCGGTGCACTCAGAGCCTGAGCCGCCAGCCCTCGCCTGAGAGTTTAAAAAACAAGAATTTGCATTTGCCCGCAGGTCATTGTACACAGGGCAAGCTAATTCTGTCTTAAAGTGCACCTGTCACCAAACATTAATCATTTCTGGTTTAGCTGCATTTTAAAAGTTTTACCTTTTTATCAGTTGCTTAGTTATATTTCAGATATTGTCCTTCATTGCCACTAAAATGTCCTTCATTTCACACTTTGGCTTTAAGTTTAAACAAAATACGTAAATAATAATACACAAACCAGAGATCCAACTGTTAGCCTGGGTTTACACTGATGCGGTTTGAAATTTGCACTGGTTTCTGTGCGAATTCCGCACCACATCAAAATCACACCCCGTTCATGCGAACCGTTGTGGGTTTGTATGTTAACAACACCTCGAAATAGGTTCCCAAAACGCGGTGCGATGTGCAGAATTGGAACAAATTGGTGTGAATACCTGTGCGGACAAATAAAGGGTCCTGCACCTTTTTGGTGCAGATGCAGTGCGATTTGAGCCATACAAAATGTATGGCTCAAATTGCACCGCACAGAATTTGCATGTGATTTGCACAGGAATGCGGCGCGGTTCCTGTGCGAATCATTTGCGATGTTCCACACCACAGAAGTGTGAATCCAGGCTTACTCTCTTGGACCTCATTCCTTCTGTAACACTTTCTTCAACAGTTGTTCTTTGCACTGGTCAGTGTACACAGTGAAATGTGAAATTATTTGGTGCAAAATGGCAATATTGGAGGCAGATTACAACAGTTATGCTACAAGCGGTGTTCAAGTCAAACTGGGACTTTTGAGTTTCTATAATAGAAGAACAAATTTCAAAGAGTGGAAACTGCATTTATTTTTCAACATACTCCCCTGCTACATTTATACACTAATTTAATTTATCTAATGTCTGGAGAGCTTTGGCATTGAAAGATTTGTCAGTATGCCTGAACCATCTTAGGACAGCTTGCTTCACTTCATCAACAGTGCTGAAATGTCGACCTTCGAGGAACTCTTTTAGGGGTCCAAACAGGTGGAAATCACTTGGAGCGAGGTCTGGGCTGTAAGGGGGATTTGGCAATACTTCTCAGCCAAGTTGTTGTAATGTGCAAAGAGCAGTATGAGCTTGTGTGTTGTCCTGGGGAAGCAGGACGCACTTAGAGATCACACCAGGCCGTTTTTCCGCAGACGCATATGCACATCACTCAGAAGTGGTAAAAAACAAAGTTGTTTTGGTACCCAGCGTGTGCTAACTTTTTGAAAATGCAAATGTTTGTGAATGATTGTATTGACTGTTCCCACAGAAAGATTTGTCTCTTGTGCAATTTTATGACAGGTTATGCGTCAATTATCCAGGATCAGGCATTCCACGTGCTGAATGTTCACAGGAATGATTGCTGTGGGCTGGGAACCACCACGGCCGGGATCATCACTGGCAGACGTATGACCTTCTTTGAAATGTTTACATCATTCAGATGTCTTACTGCGGCTGAGCGTCTCATCACCGCACTGTTCTTGAAGTCTTCTGTAGATATTCTCAGGTTTTACGCCTTCTTTCAATAGAAACATCATCACCACACGCGGTTCCATGTACGCACTAACACTCTTTTCTGCTACTGTATCTTGAATAACAGTCTCTGGACTGGCCCATGACATGTGCGCCGCCTATCAGTAATAGGACACACTTGCCCCTTACTACTGTGTGTAGTACCGCCACGCTAGCATCCCTTTTTATACCTGTAAAATTAAAATACCCAGTTTGACTTGAATGCCCCTTGTATGTTTTGTGAATTTAGCTGGTAGTAATGCTGAGAAAAATGGGAAGGGAATATTTAAAAAACGCGGGTTTACCGAAATTAAAAGAAGCACAATTAAACGCCCTAGAAGCAGAAATTACACAAGAAGAAATAAAAGTAGCGTTAGAAAGCACATAGACGGGAAAAAGTCCAGGACCGGATGGCTATACGGTGAGGTATTATAAAAAATTTTGTGAGTTACTAATTCCCAAGATGCAGAAATATAAGAATGCTCTGGGAGGAGAGATGGATATGAGGAGAGAATCTCTACAGGCACATGTGGTGTTGTTACATAAGGAGGGAAAAGACGCTTCACAGTGTTCTAGTTATAGGCCAATCTCATTGCTGAACTCAGATACCAAGCTATATGCTAAGGTCTTAGCAAACAGGCTGAAAGAGCTTATGCCAGAATGGATACATAGGGACAAGATGGGATTTGTCCCAGGGAGGGAGGGTAGGGACAATGGGTTGAGATCCCTGATGCTTATTCAGAAAAGTAGAAAAGGGGAGGTACCGGCGGTGGTTCTTTCGATTGATGCTGAAAAGGCCTTTGATAGAGTAAACTGGAGCTTCAAGATGGACACCTTAGAAGCCTTTGGAATCAGAGCTAGAATGAGGAAATGGATTCGAAAGTCGTATAGAGGGCCCACTGCAGTTATAATAGTAAATGGGGAAAGAACAGAGCCTATTGGGATGTCAAATGGAACAAGACAGGGCTGCCCATTGTCCCCCGTGGCGCTATTTATACTACCTTACTACATTCTCCAGTTTAAGCCTGCTCTAGTGAAGTAATCAGGTTTTCTTATCAGAATCCTCTGATAGATTACAGAAAGATGATCCAGTTATAGAGCTACAGAACCCTGCACTTCGTCATTTGCAAAGTCCAACAATTATTTAAAAAAAAAAAAGTATGGCCATAGCTTTTTTGGCCATACTTCTCTTATGAGTCACAGTGCACTTACTTTTGCTCTCCCATGACCCAGAGTCTAAAGCCCGAACTCTTCTGATGTCACAGAGCCGCTCCAGGTTCTGGAAGGATCCCAACAATATTGCTGGGATCCACTCTGACGCCTGATCAGCAGCTGAGAGCTGGAGCCAGCTGTGCCCGTCCTCTCCAGTTCGGCACTCTGCTGTAGGAGCAGAGTGGAGAGCGGTGGCTGACAGTCACCATTCTCAGCTCTGAGCAGACCAAGAACTGAGCAATCAGTGGTCATGTGATCACTCAGTTCTTTGTGTTAGAGCTGGCAGTTGACATCTGCAGCATCACAGCAATGCTGAATCATTGAGGACTTTATGTAGGTTTGTTTTTCTTCAAATCCCACGCTTCTCCTATTTTTAATTCTCTTACTACACCACTTCTTGCTGGCTGTTATAGATATCTGTGAATTAGTGAAACCCCATCTTCTGCACCTTGATGGTCCTTTATTCTTATATGAAACTATATTTATATGACCAATGGGTTTAAATCAGTATTAAACCCATTGATTAACCACTTCCGTGCTGCTCTATAGCAGAAATACTGCTACAGGGCGGCACGGGTGTGCAAAATCACATATATATACGTGATGTTGCAGTTCCGGGTAGAAGGCACGTGCGTGCCCTACCTGCGCCACCATTCGTGGCACCCAGGAAATCTCTGAATCGGGCGGACAGACCATTTGGAAACTCGGGCACTGCCCGAGGGCCCGGGGTCAGTAGGGGGCCCCATGAGACGCCCCTGGTACCTTTTTCATAGGCTTTTTTTGCGTTTGGGCAAGGACACAGGGGCCTCATGATCCCCTATTGCCCGGGGGCCCCATGAGTTGTCAGTCCGCCCCTGTTCTGAGTATTACCAACGGGGGAGAGACCTGTATGTAAACAATACAGATCTCTCACGTCAGCTCCTGCACACTGCTTTGTATGGCTCTGAATAGCAGAACCATACAAAGCAGTGTGCTTACAGTGTAAAGCACACACAGCCCACATAGTAAAACATCACACAGTTAACCCTTTGATAGCCCCACATGTTAACCCCTTCCTGCCCAGTGCCATTAGTGCAGTGTCAGTGCTTTTTATTAGCACTGATCACTGTATTGGTGTCACTGGGGATGTTATTGACACCAAGTCAGTCCCCCCCCCCCCCCCAGTATCAGAATGCCCACCGCAGTCCTGAAGTCCCGCTATAAGTCGCTGATTGCCGCCATTATTAGTAAAAAAAAAATTCCAGTATCTACATCGCCATTTGTAAACACTACAATTTTCACATAAACCAATTCATTTACATGTATTGGGGATTTTTTTTAGCAGAGACATGTCACAGAATACATTTTGGCCTAAATTTATGATGAAATTTGATTTTTTAAATTTTTTTACTGGACATGTTTAATAGCAAAAAGTCAAAAATATAGTTTTCATTCAAAATTGTCGGTCTTTTCTTGTTTATAGTACAAAAAATAAAAACCGCACAGGCAATCAAATACCACCAAAAGAACGTTCTATTTATGGGGGAAAAAAAGAACGCAAATTTCATTTGGGTGCAGCGTTGCATGACCACGCAATTGTCAGTTAAAGCGCCGTGTAGCAAAAAAATGGCCTGGTCAGGAAAGGGTGGTAAATCCTCTGGAGGGCAAGTGGTTAAATTGTTTCCAAAAAGCAAGGCATGGCTTGCATGATAACTGTCACAGTTGTTTGCGCTCTCATTCTATTAAGCCATCGAATGGCTGGTGTCATAACTGATCACATGTGCAGCACCATGCAAATGCAGATCAAATAGAGGCTAAGATGGCAGCTTCGTTGGCTATAAAGGATTGCAGCCCTTTACCAGAGATATGTATTTTACTTATATTTTGTGTTAACAAGCCTCCCTTTCTCCTTTGTCCTAAAAATGAGAGGCATGGTACACATAAGTAAATCATGTAGCTAATATGATACAGGTAAAGTAAATCACACAACTGGTTCTTAGTTTGGCCACAGATCCAACAGCACTCGCTCAGTGTATCACCATTTATACTAGAGCTCTGCAGAACAGTCACCCAGTGTTCTGAATCTAACATTCTGTCCATGCCCATATGAAGTTCGCTTGTAGAAGCTTCAGCCTTTATATATGTATAAGGTGATTGTAGCAGTATTAGTGTACTTGTTACAAACACAACTGAGTACTGTCCATGGTACCATTTTTTTAACCATTTCCATACCGGGCGATTTAACACCTTCCTGCCCAGGCCATTTTTCACGTTTCAGCGCTCTCACACTTTGAATGACAATTGCGCGGTTATACAACATTGTACCCAAACTAAAATTTTATCATTTTCTTCACACAACTAGAGCTTTCTTTTAGTGGTATTTAATCACCGCGGGGGTTTTTATTTTTTGCTAAATTAACAAAAAAAGACCAAAAAGTTTGAAAAAAAAACACGTTTTTCTTTGTTTCTGTTATAAAAGTTTACAAATAAATAATTGTTCTTCATAAATTTAGGCCGAGATGTATTCTGCTACATGTCTTTGGTGAAAATAAGCCAAATTAGGATGTATTTTTTAGTTTGTAGGAAAGTTATAGAGTTCAAAACTATGGTATAGATCTGAATATTGATCAATCCTGAAGTACTGACAGCCAATCTAATTTCTTGAGGTCCAAGAATGTCAGAACAGTACAGATATCCCCCAAATGACCCCTTTTTGCAGAGTAGACAGTCCAACGTACTTCATAAGAGGCATGGCGAGTTTTTTGAAGTTGTATTTTTATTGTCATAATTTTTCGGAAAATGAAAAAATTAAAAAAATAATTTTCACTATTTTTTTACATACTGTCACCAGTGCAGTACAGTGTCATCTTATAACTGGCATGGCGGTGAACAGGGACACTGACTGGTGACAGTATGAAAAAAAAAATATATATAATTTTTTTTTTTTTTTATTATTTTTAATTTTTTATTACATTTATTTTTATTTTTTTAAGATTTGTTTTTCATATTTCACTATGACCAAAGTAGTACAATGTTACCATAGTAACATTGTACTACTTTGGGGAAGTGATCAGTATTTTTTTTTTTTCACAATTTGCTTATAGGAAAGAATTACTTTGCTATAAGCAAGCATTTACCTGAATGACATTGATTCATTCAGGGTTTTTTTTTTTTTTTTGTGCTTAGCTGTGATTTGGCCACAGCTAATCACATGACATGTGCATGTGACCTGCTGTGACCATTCACAGCTAGGCACTAGTATACAATGGATGGCATGAATGAAGCCATCCATTGTATACAACTGTCATGTGTCCTGCTGTGATTGGTCCCAGCAGGTCACATGGTACCGGCAACGGGTCCAATACTCAGATCTGTCATCGGCCGTGTCCGAGGTACACGGCCGGTGACAGATCGCGCCGCTGCACGGCTCTGCAACCGCTCGAACTGCGCATGTGCGGGAGGACACCAAATGGCGTACACCCCGGAAAGCTAAACCATTTTTGCGGCCGCCAAACGGCTATAGGCCCGGGCGGCTAATGGTTAATTTGCACTAACATCCAGCTCCTCAGGACAAGCTTCCGAGTGTACCCTCATCTTCAAGGTTCAAGCAGTACTAAACCATTATGTACAGTGAAGGAAATAAGTATTTGGTCCCCTGCTGATTTTGAATGTTTGCCCACTCACAAAGAAATGATCAGTCCAGTGGTAGGTGTATTGTAACACTGAGAGACAGAATACCAGCAAAAAATTCAAAAGAAATGCATGTCTTAAACAAATGATGACTGATTTGCATGTTCATGAGGGAAATACGTATGTGACTTAGTACTTGGTGGCAAATCCCTTGTTGGCAATCACAGAGGTAAGACGTTTCCTGTAGTTGGCCCCCAGGTTTGCACACATCTCAGGAGGGATTTTGGCCCACTCCTCTTGGCAGATTCTCTTCAAGTCATTAAAATTTGGTGGCTGATGTTTGGCAACTCGAACTTTCTGCTCTCTCCACAGATTTTCAATCGGACTAAGGTCTGGAGACTGATTAGGCCACTCCGGGACCTTAAAAGGTGAATATATTGGCGTCCAAGGAAAGGGTATTAATGGAATATTATCTAATCTACCAGCTGCAAACTCCACCCTAATTGGTATAGTGTGTAACAAAGAACAAAAAATAATTTGCGCTAGTGAGTAAAACAAAATAAATACCCCAAATAAACAAATGTGAATCTAAACATAAATAAATAGAACCAAAATAAATAAAAAATAAATATAAATAAATAAGTGTCTCAAAAAAATGTCCGAGGATAATGTGTAAAAAGTCCAAAAGATGAAGAAAATTCTGACAGTCCACCACCAGAAAAACTAAATAAACTCACCAGAGTTAAATGATAAATGAGCATAAGGCACTAATTGCAATGATCAGCAGGATGATAAGCCACTAGTAGATCGATCTCCAGGGGGTGATGTTCAGCAGAAGCCAACTCCAAATCAACCAAAATGAAGGAAGCAATGATCTGTATTGAAAAGTACCACTAAGGAAATCCACTTCTCCCAGACTCCACCTTATTCATATCCAAAGGTTATTAGGTCAGACACTCGGAAAAGAACAATAACAACTTCATAGGGCAGTACCTTAAAACAACTTTATTATGCACTCATTGCACTTAACTCAAAAGGTGTCCCAGCCGACACCAGCGTTATCAGCATGTAAAATACACAATGAACGAACCCAGCCACTCGGCACATGCGCAGTAGATCACTGGGAAACGTAATGACGTCATATCGATCAAACCCCGCCCTACGCGTTTTGTCATCGACGTCCTCACGGATCGGATAGACCTTAATATGCTTCTTCTTGAGCCACTCCTTTCTTGCCTTGGCCGTGTGTTTTGGGTCATTGTCATGCTGGAACACCCATCCTCGACCCATTTTCAATGCCCTGGCTGAGGGAAGAAGGTTCTCACCCAAGATTTGATGGTACATTGCCCCGTCCATCATCCCTTTGATGTGGTGCAGTTGTCCTGTCCCCTTAGCACAAGAGAGTCTGTGGTGCCTCTTTAAAAAAAATAGATAGCTCTGGTATTTCTACTACCCATTATTAAGGGTTCATTGTACCATTCTCGGCTATCATTCACTATATTGGGATAATACGACGATCTACACTCAAGCCTTTGTAAACCCCCTCCATGTTAGGATTCTGATGGTGGTCTTAAAAGAGGTTTTCCACTTCCGTTATAGTGATAGTAAAGGCAATTTTTTTAAAAATAAAAAATATGTTATACTTGCCTGCTGTGTGCGATGATAGCACAGTGATGTCCCTTACCTCCTCTTTGGAATTCACCTTCTATTGCTGTCTGCTCCTCTGTCCATAGACATACAGCAGCGGTAAGCCATGCTCCTCACAGGAGTTTGACTGACAGGAGCAGGAACCTTTGACTTTTCTCAGAGTCTCCTGTGAGACAAGGAAGAGGGGACCGGTGCTGCAGCCAAGACAGTGCTGGATCGATGACCGATGGAACATGTAGTGGGGCATTTTTTACCTTAATGCATTAAGATAATAAACCTTTATGAGTTTATAACCACTTTAAGAAAGTTGAAAATATATCCACGTGCCTTCATGGTGCTTATTGGCTGGGCTTTGCTTGCCATCTGAAACCCAATGTTTTTCGACAGTAATGCACCAAAGAAAACTGAGCAACTCCTGTTGGTGGTAACTGTATTGAAACATCTGTACAAGGGTGATTCAGAATTTGAAAGCTCCATACAAAGTAGAATAAGTGAGCAGCACAAGGAGAAATCAGTTTTACTACACTGCTCATGTGCTTACAAGGGCCATGATGATAGCAGGTGGGAGCAGAGTGAAAGAAAGATTTGCTCCTCAATCTCGTGCATCATCATTGTCACAGGCTGGGGGAAGAACAAGACCTGTAAGTGTTACTTAAAGTGATTCTAAAGGTTGTAATTTTTTTCTTTTTTACAAAATAACAAACATATTTTACTTACCTTCTCATAACAAACATATTTTACTTACCTTCTCCCAACAAACATATTTTACTTACCTTCTCATAACAAACATATTTTACTTACCTTCTCCCAACAAACATATTTTACTTACCTTCTCCTAAAAAACATATTTTACTTACCTTCTCATAACAAACATATTTTACTTACCTTCTCTCTGTAATGGTTTTGCACAGAGCAACCCCGATCCTCTTCTTTTTTGGGTTTCCCGCAAGTGGTCTTGGCTCCTCCCCCCTGCCGAGTGCCCCCAATAGCAAGCCTCTTGCTATGGAGGCACTTGAGCAGGCTCACTCCTGAGCTGCGGTCCTGTGGATGGACATTCACATAAAGAGCACGACTCACCCCCATCCACCTTCCTCTCCTTATTGTCTCACTGGCTGTGATTTGCAGCAGCAGGAGCCAATGACTCCCGCTGCTGTTTGAGCCTGTAAGGGACCGCCTGGCGACACCACCAGCACTCCACTAATCAGGCGTCCCCAGCGCACGGAGTCTAAGTCCCAGAGTACTTGTTCACCAGAGCCCCTGATGGTGGGGATGGACTTGGAGTACCCCGGGACCAGGTCGTGCTTACTGAGGGCACCCGTCAGTGGTAGGGGTGGTCGCCAGGGGCTCCCACGGGAGAGAGCCTGATATGAGGAGGTCTGGGAACCCCGCTGAGAGGAATGGATGGATGGATGGATGAGCAAGTGCAGAGTCAGGCAAGCCGGGTCGATAACGGGGAGGACAGCACGGTACAAGGCAGCGGGCAGAGAATAGTCGGGTCACACGCCAGGTCATCAACAGTAGGTCAAATCCAATAGGGGACATACGGAAGAGAGGTCAGGCAAAGCAAGGGTCTGGGCAGGAGAATTCAGCAGTGGTCAGGTACAATCCGGGTCAGCAACTTACAGGTTCAGGTTCAGATACAGGATACAGGATACAGGGCAAGGACAAGACCAGAAGGCACTGAATGACAGCTCAGGGCCGTTTAAATATCGCGCCCTGCGCTGCCATTGGTGCCCAGCGGGCGGCCGCGGCTCCTATTGCGCATGCGCGAACTCACGCGCCGCGGCCGGCCCGGACCTAGAGCCCGCGTCCCTGCACAGGGCGGCATACTGCGCCTGCGCCGGGACCATCGCGGCGGGGATCGAGGGGATCCCTGACAGAGCCAATGAGGAGAGATAGAACCAGGAGAGCCGTGGCTCTCATGCACATCGCTGGATCGAGGTGAGGCTCAAGAATTTGGGGGGGGGGGGCTTCAGGAGGGCTATGTGGCAGGGCTGTGTAAATCCCTACAGATCCTTCATTTGGTAAGAGAACTCCCTTATACATGTTGCATTTAGTTTGCCTGTAGTTCAGCTTTAGGTCAAACCGAAATGACATGAGATGTAAGGCCTAATTTTAACTTACAAAATGCACCTAGGGCCCATTCACACCAAGTGCAGTAGGACTGTGCTAGGAACCCTTGCTCTGCGCAGCCTTGAAGCAAGACGAGGCAAAATGCCTTTTTTCCTGTTAGGCTAATTCACACACCCACATTGTGGTGGTGTGCTCATAAAAAAATGACAGCCAACAGTAGGGCCACATTGCACCTAATAGAACCTAATGAGATTTCACTCTGTGATTAGTGCATCAGCACTGATGTTGTAATTCACACCAGCGGATGTGTTCTGGTGCAGCTGCTGGTGTGAATGGGCCCTAAAACTTTCAACTTTTAATTTCCCTGCCTTACCACGTTGTAGAATTTTCTGCAAAATGCTACTCTTTAAGAAGGTACAATTAATGTACAAATACAGTGCAGCGCTTAAATGAATGAAACAAAATGTATTCATTGTTGACGAAACGTGTAGGATGGAGCCACTCACACACGCAACCATGCATGTATGCCTGGCCTGCGGCCATTTTGGATGCTGGAAAGATCTGTTTCTAGTGCTTGTATACGCTGAGTTATGCCTTTTACCATATGAGTGCATTTTATATGTCAATAAATTTTGGATTTTTGTAGCTTTAAAAAGTGGAGAAATCTTTTATTACATGTTTAACGTCACGAGCTCTGGTCTCACAACTTCTTTGGTTGGAGCCATTATATATAGGGAGATCGGGTTGGGAGGGTTATCAATCTCTTCTTTGTGTGTCCAGATGATGATTCTTACCATCCATTTTCCTGGATGTCACCTATAAAAAGCGCAGATTGACCACTCTTAGCAGGGGGTCACATATCTTCCAGTAAGCCTTGCATGCAAGTGGTTAGTGTCACATTGGCTATCCTTGGAAGTCTTTCTATCTCACCACGACATTTGGGGACTGTTCTGCTTTGATCTCACCATTTGATACTTCACTAATGAACATTCTGAGATTAATTATCAATCATTTTTCACTATTATTTTTACATTGTACATGAATTTTGTTTCATTGATATAAGCACTGCACTTTATTTGTACACTATTTATGAGGTGCCTGGTATCAGGGTACGATGTCCAGCTGCTTTTCTTTTGGTGTTTATTTCTCTTAGCGCAGATTTGGGGTTGTATTTTAGGGTACAATTTTTGCTGATTGTGAATATATAATCCCCAGTTTGAAAAACCTCCTGCAAATTTACCTGTTTTTAAATTGCTGGTAAATTATTGTGCTTTATGAGAACATTGTGTTAAAGAATATCTACAAATAAATATATTGCATGTATTTTTGCTGCATTTGTATTTACAGATATGAAGACGCAAACGCCAAGCAGGCAAAGAAGGCGCCAGAGCTTAGATAAATAAATCAGCATATATCACTCTGGAATGCAGAGGCAGTTTATAATTGTGGAAATGTGGTGTTTGCATTAAGCATCAAAAGAAACTCCATGGAGTATCATAAATGTTAACATAGTGTGCTAATCAGTGTCATTTAACAGGCTGCAAGCTTTGAAGTCAGCTCGTCCAGGTGGGGGAAAATCTGTAAGCAGAGGTGGGTAATGAGAATATTGTAACTTGCTAAAAATATGATTTTCAGAGAAAAAAAAATGATGCAGTATCATTACTGGACTAAAAGAGGAACAGGGCTGAATTTTTTAAAAGGTTAACATTGGGGCTCTTATAAAAAAAAAAAAAGCCTAAGCAACAGGGATGTCCTACACCTACAGTAGGTTCCCCCTTGGCACAGAATATAGATAAAAATGTTGAGGCACACGTAGTACAAAACCAGAACTTGATTTTCAGCACTGGAGACTGCAGACACACAAGTTTTGAGATCTGCTTTAGATTGCTCTTCAGAGGACATTTGAGAAGCAGTGAGAAGGTGTAATATTGCCTCCTTACCCATTTGTTTTAACCCCTAAAATCCTGCAGCCCTCTAATTTGTGTGCATTGCACATATTTGCAGGGCAGAAAGAGTTGCGTTGGTATAATTTTTGCCGCTTGTGTATAATCCTATATGGCAGCCTTTGCAGCTTAGAGGTGCAGTTGGTGGGTTGTAAAAACGTGGCCTAACCGTGTGCTTTTACCACCCTCAATTCCCCCCAACCACAAGTGTAAACTAAGCTTTAAAGCTGTTCTCCAGGCAGGGGCGGACTGACAACTCATGGGGCCCCGAGTGATAGGGAATCATGGGTCCCCTGTGTCCTTGCCCAAACTCAAAAAAAGCCTATGAAAAAGGTACCAGGGGCATCTCATGGGGCCCCCTACTGACCCCGGGCCCTCGGGCAGTGCCTGAGTTTCCAAATGGTCAGTCCGCCCCTGACTCCAGGCAAATAGCTAAACATATAATAAATCCATATGCAGGAGCTGTTTTACATGCCAAAGGATTTGTAATTCTATCCATTCAGTCCTGGGATTTACACTGCTTTGCCACACATCACCCCCATCTGATACGTCAGGGGACCTGATTTTTTCTCTGCTGCAATTATGTAACGTTTACAGGTCTTTTCTCTCCCCCAGTCCATGGCAGTAAAGGAGGCACAGCAGCCTCTCTGCTCTCTTCTCCTGTCAGTATATACCTTGCACCGCAGTACAATCTATTGGCTTTTTGTTCTGATTCTTCCTCCCCCAGTCTATGCTCTGATGTACAGGAACATCCATAGGCTGATGTCAAGTCAAACTCAGGAACTTACACAGCTTGTATATAATTTATCAATGCAGAGTTGTATTATTTATTATCTATATGTTATATCTGCCTAAAGTTCAGCCTCCAAAGGCCAATGTCAATGGGCTTTGGGCAGCCAATGCAGTGAGCATTTGAGATGCTTCTGAGATCATTCACAATTCATTGCATGTGCATTTGACCTGCCTTTGACCTGCTTCTGACCTGCCTTTGACCTGTTTCAAGCTACTTTGCATTACCATAGATTTGTATGGAGAGAGCAGCAGTTCTGAAGCGAATTGACACTGGCCCTTACATAGTGCACGTTCTTGCTTTCCTGGTCCTAACCTGGTTTAGAATATTGTACATGTATAGCTGTATATTAGATAACTTTTCCAAATGATGATGTGCAAGGTGCCTAAAAATGATTGGTCTGTCCAATAAACACCAGTTAGACCCATTACACTCAGTGATCAACACTCTGGTAAGATGCGCCCCGTCTTCCTGTTTCTTGCCAGTCCAGTGTCATCACTGCAGCTTCTCCTTCTTCTGGTGGCAGCAGGGGGCAAGTATTCCTCCAGGACTAATCATTGTCATCTAATGATGCATGAGTGCTGCTCAGTCCTGGAGTACTGTGAGCCCAGTCTGCCTGATGACACACCCTAAGGGGCATGTAAACAACAGGCTGGGCTCACATGAAATGGGCAGAATAACAGTGTTGTACCTGGAAAGGTGAAAGAGGTAACAGGTAGTTTAAGAATTTACATCCACTTTAAAGAGGTAGTAAAATCCTTGAATAGAAAACAAAAAATGTGGGCCCCGATAGTGCACCGCATACTAGCACGTTATGACAGACTTACAGTAAAACAAAGCCCTCCGGCTGCATTCTGTCGCAACTGTTGGTCCTTCTATCTTCACCCAGTCTTCTATCTTCACCCAGTCTTCTATCTTCACCCAGTCTTCTGGTGCTTCTATCTTCATCCAGTCTTCTGGTGCTTCTATCTTCATCCAGTCTTCTGGTGCTTCTATCTTCACCCAGTCTTCTATCTTCACCCAGTCTTCTGGTGGTTCTATCTTCACCCAGTCTTCTGGTGCTTCTATCTTCACCCAGTCTTCTGGTGCTTCTGTCTTCATCCAGTCTTCTATCTTCAGCCAGTCTTCTGGTGCTTCTATCCTCTTCCAGTCTTCTGGTGCTTCTATCTTCACCCAGTCTTCTGGTGCTTCTATCTTCACCCAGTCTTCTGGTGCTTCTATCTTCACCCACTCTTCTGGTGCTTCTATCTTCACCCACTCTTCTGGTGCTTCTATCTTCACCCAGTCTTCTGGTGCTTCTATCTTCATCCAGTCTTCTGGTGCTTCTATCTCACCCAGTCTTCTGGTGCTTCTATCTCACCCAGTCTTCTGGTGCTTCTATCTTCTTCCAGTCTTCTGGTGCTTCTATCTTCACCCAGTCTTCTGGTGCTTCTATCTCACCCAGTCTTCTGGTGCTTCTAACTCACCCAGTCTTCTGGTGCTTCTATCTTCACCCAGACTTCTGATGCTTCTATCTTCACCCAGTCTTCTGGTGCTTCTATCTTCACCCAGTCTTCCGGTGCTTCTATCTCACCCAGTTTTCTGGTGCTTCTATGTTCACCCAGTCTGCTGCTGCTTCTATCTTCATCCAGTCTTCTGGTGCTTCTATCCCACCCAGTCTTCTGGTGCTGTTATCTTCATCCAGTCTTCTGGTGCTTCTATCTCACCCAGTCTTCCTTCTGGGTTCACTCTCTTCGGCCCTTTGAATGACCAGGCTGCAATGGCATCACTACGCACATGCGCACGGGAGTCACAGTTGTGGCACATTGCTGTTACTGGATGACATTCTTGAGTGAGCTATCCATTTAGAGCAGAATGCGCATGCGCCAGTGACATCATCGGCCACTGAAATGTGAACATCTCCTAAACGGTACATGTTTGGCTGGTATTCATTGTACCTTCAAGTAAGCAATAGTATAGGATTTCCTGTAGGTACAAGTCAATAAAGCAGAGTTTGCTACCACTTTAATGCTTAATTCTGGGCTTTTGTCCCCTAGTCCTTCCCTGTTTGATACCCAGAAGCCCCCCCATCCTTTGCATGTATTGTTAGATTTTATACTTGTCTTTTCACGGATGCCTTTAAGGCAGTGGTGGGTGGTCCTCGATGCAGAGAGAGTCGCTGACATTATGATGTCAATGACAGTCTTTACATTGTAGGGTAGTCCCACGACACCCTGCACACACAGGAAGAGGGTTAAAATGCACTAGCCATCATTCTCATTGGAGGAATCGCCAAGTAGAGGTGGGTATAGCAGTCAGAGCAGCTTTTTTGTTCATAAAATCTCCCAGAGAGATCTTTTTCCAAACATTGGGTTTTAGTCTGAGTTCACACCTAGAAGTGTGACCAAACAAGTGTGCATTGTGTGTAGGGCAGCCTGTTTATTTCAATGGGCTGCCTGCGCACGAGAAACACAGAAAATAAGTCCCTGACCCTTTTCCAAAAACACATTGTGCCACTGCTTGACACGTATGTTAGCAGATGTGTGCCAATAACAATTCATAGCACTGTGCGTCCATCTGCTAAAGGTCAGTGCATTTCTGTGCGTGTATGTCGGGAAAGCATGTGATTTTGCCCGTGTTCCAATAGACAGTAGTATGAACCTAGCCTTAACGTAAACCCTAGCTGAATTATTATTACAGGTACTTATATAGTGCTGTCAATTTACACAACGCTTTACACTCACATTCATATACATACTAGAGCCAATTTAGACAGAAGCCAATTAACTTACCAGCACGTCTTTGGAAGGTGGAGGGAAATCCAAACAGGCACAGGGAGAACATTCAAACTCCAGGCAGGTGGTGCCATGGTTGGAATCAGGGGCGGACTGACCATTTGGAAACTCGGGCACTGCCCGAGGGCCCAGGGTCAGTAGGGGGCCCCATGAGATACCCCTGGTACCTTTTTCATAGGCTTTTTTGAGTTTGGGCAAGGACACAGGGGCCCCATGATCTCTTATTGCCCAGGGGCCCCATAAGTTGTCAGTCCGCCCCTGGTTGGAATTTGAACTAACAACTCTAGTGCTGCCTAGTGAAAGTTCTAACCACTTAGCCACTTGATGCCCCACAATTTACATTTAGGCCTCTTGCACACTGCAGCTTTAAAAATTTTCGTACAGTTTTTTTTTTTACCGAGGTAAAATGTAGTCCATTATCTACAGTGTGCCTTTGGATACAGGCGCATAAATAAGCACCGCGTATTCCGCAGTAAAAAAAACAAGAGAAAATTAGCATTTTTGGTCAGTAATTTACGCTGCCTGCGCACAAATATGTGCATATGCACATAAATATTAATCAATTTTTCCTAACAGTATATTGTGCGCCCAAATGCGCAAACAAGCACAAATATGCACATAAATACACACAAAAAAGTGTCTGAAATTACATTCAAAAGAAGCAGACGCTCAAACATCAGTACCGTGTGCAAGAGTCCTTATAATGCTCTTTGCACCGTGCATCTTAAACAATTAGCATTTGTTTCCATAAAATGTTTTTACCTTTTTTCATCCTTTGTTGCATCCTAGCGCTGCTGATAGCCCACAGCCTCTTTGCAGCCACATCCTGTGCATATGCACTCCAGTAATGGCTGCACAGCATTTCTCAGGGCAAGTTTCCTGATGGTGACAATAATGAACGATGCCTGTGTAGCTTCTCCCACTTGTCTTTATTATAAGACCATGTAACAAGTTGACTACGCTCAGCAGAAAGTGTCTGAACAATGCAGGATCAACAAAGTTGCAGATTTAAAAATATTGAAAATGACTTTTAAATGACATTAATTGGTTAAAGTTTATAGGAGATTATTGTAACTAGGTTATATACACTAAAGGTGGGAATACACGATCAGAAAATCAACCGATCGGTCATCCGACGACCAAGAGGCGTTCGTTTGTTGGTCGAAATCGTGACCCACATTAACCAATCTAAAAAAATTGTTCGTTGGGCAATACGTAGTATTGACGTCTTCCGTACAAGTGGAGGTGATGCGGTGTGTGTGTGACCTTGTAGCCACGCCCTTCCGGCCAGAACGAGCGATATACACAATTACCAGCAATGAGTATAATATCGTTTATTACATCACCTATATACATAAATAGTGATACATCAAATATATTGTGCAGAATTCTGGTTTCATCATCTCATTAGGCCAATCTACTTTTAACATTTGGATTTTTCGTTCGTGTTTACGAAGATTCCTTGGACATAAACATCCGGGTCATCTTCTGTTTCCACTCATGCGTGATAGCGCTTGATAGATTTTTTTCGTACGACCGGACCATCATACCACTGCATAGAAAATCGGTCATTCCTATGCGAAACAACAAAATATTTCACTGTTGTTCAACCTGATTTTTTCGTTCACAATATCGTTATCGGTTAAAACATCCTGCTGATCAACTAAGAGAAAATCATTCGATCAGTGGTTCCGCTAAATTTTTCAGATGATTTTCATATCGTGTGTACGGGGCATTAGGTATGTGGTGCTTGAAAAAATATCTATAGGAGATCCACTGGGCAAATATGTATCTCCTGTGTGTCACTGCACCTGTAGGGAATTATAAAGCAACATATAGATAAGGTTCCTTTCATTGTAGCCAGAGACAGCTACATAATGTTGTGGGGGCCCCATTTACCGTATTTTTCGCTCCATAAGACGCACCTGACCATAAGACGCACCTAGGTTTTAGAGGCAGAAAACAGGAAAAAAAAATTCTGAACTAATGGACTGCAGACATAGTACAGGAGATGACCAGAGACTGCGGACATAGTACAGGAGATGATCAGAAAATGCGGACACAGTACAGGAGATGACCAGAGACTGCAGACAGTACAGCAGATGACCAGAGACTGCAGACAGTACAGGAGATGACCAGAGACTGCAGACATAGTACAGGAGATGACCAGAGACTGCCGACAAAGTACAGGAGATGACCAGAGACTGCAGACACAGTACAGGAGATGACCAGAGACTGCAGACACAGTACAGGAGATGACCAGAGACTGCCGACATAGTACAGGAGATGACCAGAGACTGCCGACATAGTACAGGAGATGATCAGAAAATGCGGACACAGTACAGGAGATGACCAGAGACTGCAGACAGTACAGCAGATGACCAGAGACTGCAGACAGTACAGGAGATGACCAGAGACTGCAGACAGTACAGGGGATGACCGGAGACTGCGGACAGTACAGGGATGACCAGAGATTGAGGACATAGTACAGGAGATGACCAGAGACTGCAGACATAGTACAGGAGATTACCAGAGACTGCGGACATAGTACAGGAGATGATCAGAGACTGCGGACATGGTACAGGAGATGACCAGAGACTGCGGACATGGTACAGGAGATGACCAGAGACTGCGGACAGTACAGGGATGACCAGAGACTGCGGACAGTACAGGGGATGACCAGAGACTGCGGACAGTACAGGGATGACCAGAGACTGCGGACAGTACAGGGGATGACCAGAGACTGCGGACAGTACAGGAGATGACTGCTGACCTTTGGGGAGAGGGGGGGGGGGCGTGTACCTGAATTTGACAGGCACCCACTCTTTCTTCCGCGGAGTTGTTCTTTGATCTTACCTGTTCCTCTATCCAGCCGCGTGCTGTCTTCCCGGCTTCTGTAGTGTGGGCGCTTGGCTTGACAGCCGGGTGCCCAGTGTGCATGAGCAAGAAGCGCTGCGCTTTGTGATTGGTCCGGCGGCTTCTAGGATCTGTCATGTGTCCCAGGTACCGCCTTACCATTCACAAAGAGCATGCTTCTTGCGCATGCACACTTGGCACCCGGCTGTCACGCACACTACAGAAGCTGGGAAGACAGTGCGCCGCTGGATAGAGGAACAGGTAAGGTCCCGCTGCAGAGCTGAGCGGCTGGCCCGGTATTCTGACACGGCGGCGGTGGAAATACCGTACTGGCCGCTCCATATTCGCTCCATAAGACGGACTGATATTTTCCCCCCTTTTTTTGGGGGAAAAAAGTGCGTCTTATGGAGCGAAAAATACGGTATGTCTGTAAATACATGCACTTCAATTTAATAAAAAATAAAACAGATTTTAATTAGGTCCATCTGCTGGTCAGCAAAACTATAGCTCTATGCAGGGGCAGACTGACAACTCATGGGGCCCCCGAGCAATAGGGGATCATGGGGCCCCTGTGTCCTTGCTCAAACTCAAAAAAGCCTATGGAAAAGGTACCAGGGGCATCTCATGAGGCCCCCTACTGACCCCAGGCCCTCGGGCACTGCCCGAGTTTCCAAATAGTCAGTCCACCCCTGGCTCTATGTAAACATGAAAATACATATCCTGTTCCATATCAGATTGGTGATGTCCCTTTAAATATAAATAGATATGTGTAGATGTGAAAGAACGATTTTCTGCCCATGCATGCTTATAGTCAGGCCTGCTTATGCATGATGATATCCTCGCTAATTGCAAATAACAGCAAATAATCCCTTATGCTTAGCATCTGATGGATTAAATCAGCATTTTTGTATACACCTGCTTGGCCTTCGCCGAGCTCCGGGGTTTGATCGGGGGAAAAAAAAAGCTTTAAAAGTTGACATTTTACTTCATGTGAAATTTACTTGTACTCCTGTTGGCTAAACATAATTATGTTATAAATAGAGTGGTTAGCTGTGCTATGCACTTCTCACTTGCCTTAGATTAGGCTCAGACAAACTGGAACTGTCGAAAATATTAGCCAATATTCTTCATTTCTAGGGACCAACCAAGTTGTGCAGATTTGTCCATGAAAATGTTTGTCGATGGAAACATTCCTGAATTTAAACACTGGTCAAGTTCACAATAAAATTCCTGGATTTTTTGATGTTGCCCATTCTTGTTTTTAAGGTCTCATATACATTTTTATATGCAATTAATGCAGCATTCAAATGAACTCTAAAAAAGTCAATTGTTTTCTATGGTGCTGCATTCATTGCCTTTAGGGTTCATGTACACTGCAGCTGATAAACTCACGTTTAGGAGCTGTTCAGCGTTTTTTTCAGCAGCCCCTGAACTCCCCCTAATGTTTTCCTATGTGTCCATGTACACATCTTCATTTACAGTCGTTAACAGGCATTTGAGTTTCAGTTGTTTTTTTGAATGCAGAAAACTTACGTTCAGCAGTTGATTTTATCAGCGTTTCAAACGCAAAATGCTAAATGCGGAAAATCTTGTTTATAAGCTTTTGCGTCTGAAAATTTTTTTTAACTCCTCCAGTTCCTGATGCTGTCCAGAGCCTTTTTTCATCATGAAAAATGCATGCAAAGCGTTTTCAAGGTAATCAGATGGACAAAACACTGAAAACAGGATGTTCCTACCAAGCTTGGTACACATTGTAATGACCAATTCACACCTCAGACCTCCCCCACCCTTGGAAACAAAAGATATGTTAATGACCATTCACACCTCAAATTCCTCATGAAGACCCCCTGCCAGGTGACCTTAATGACTTCTTCCACCAGACACCTTTCCCACCCTTGGAAACAAAAGAAATGTTAATGAGCAACTCACATCTAAGCTAATGTCAACACATACTGCTGTCTCTGCTTCTACTCTCTATATTTCTCTGAAACAGTCTGAAATAGTTAATAATTTACCACTTTTCAGTGCATTCTGGGCATTTGGGAGGTTCTCCTGTGCTTATCTTTAAAAATGCCTTTAAACGCACAGAAACGCATTATGGAAACGCTGCTAAACAGACATTTTTTAACCTACGTTTTTCAGCAGTCAGTTTCCATCGTTCAGAAGTGTCCCGTATACATGGGGCCTAAGTGTCCATTTACACCAGTGGGCATGCATTATGCTCTGTGTAACTTTCTGTAGGGGCAGTGCAATGCATTATAACACATTGCACTGTTTACTTTTTTTTTCCTTTTTAAACTTTATTAAAATCTCAGAAAATGACACTATATTCAACTCTTGCAACATACTGCTGTACCTTCTAACGGGTTGTTGTGTGCTCTGTAGAATTGCAGATATGCTGCATTTTTATCCAACACACACCAATTCGTTTGTATAGCTTAAACAGGACACATAGAAAACACTTGTTTTCTATGTGCCAATGTGTTAAGTTTGCATTCATGAATGCTGATCATCTTACTAGGTGTAAACAAGTCCCCAGTGATCTGAGTTTATACTTTTTTTTTTCAATTTAAATGTTCCTTGCTGTACTATGCTGCTGTTAAACATAGATATAAAAATAAGAAAAGTATAATATGCTAACCATTTACAAAATAACCTATCATTATAGTTGTGCAAAATTAGTGCAAAAGTGACGTGCATAGTAAATAAATAAAAATGTGAAAAGTTCTATATTTTATTTATTTTTTATGCACGTGTCACTTTTGCACTAATTTTGCATGATTATATTGATAGATAATTTTGTAAATGGTTAGCGCATTAAACTGTGTTTACATTTTTACAGTATTTCTGTATCTGTTTGTGGGTATTGTGTGTACTGCTCAGGGGTGGACTGACCATTTGGAAACTCGGGCACTGCCCGAGGGCCCGGGGTCAGTAGGGGGCCCCATGAGATGCCCCGGTACCTTTTTCATAGGCTTTTTTGAGTTTGGACAAGGACACGGGGGCCCCATGATCCCCTATTGCCCGGAGGCCCCATGAGTTGTCAGTCCGCCCCTGGTACTGCTGCCTGTTATAATTTTAGTTTTTATTTAAGGTACCTCACATTTATAGGTAGAGTTGATCCAGAGAATATCCGATTGCCTCTCGGGGGATCAGGAAGGAATTTGTTTCCCTGCAGGAGCAAATTGGATCATGCTTTGCTGGATTTTTTGCCTTCCTCTGTATCAACTGTGGGTATAGGATTATAACTTTTTTTTTTTTTTTTAATGGTTGAACTGTATGGACTTTTGTCTTTTTTCAGCCAGACTAACTATGTAAGACCTTGTGCCTAGTATGGAGATCATTGCTTTTTTTCTTTTTTTCCTAAACATAGACACGGAAGCCACCATCACTGTCATCAATGCCTCTCCTTCTGCAAGGTAAACTCAAAAATTCACATTCCTTCATCACCTTTCTGCTCCATTGGAGCACAAGATCTGTTCCTCTTATGACGTGGGGGATTTGGGTATGAGGGAGTATGTATCTCCATGTTACAGTGCTCTAATTTAGCAGCCAATAGCTAGTCTTGAACACTTTTGCCTGAAGGAGATTGATGTAATTGATGTCAGTTATCCATGCAATCTCCACATCAGGTACTGGTGAACTGCCCTCATCCTAACATGCAATGCTCAAGGCCTGGGACCCAGTAGACATGATCCTTTCAGTAGCAGGGGTGGGGGACACTGATGTCAGTTACCCTGGCAAACTCCAGCAGATACTGGTGAACATACACATCCACTGCCCTCATCCTAAGGCTACTTTCAAACTGAGGAGTTTTTCAAGCATTTTTGCGTTAAAAAAAGCACCTGAAAAGCTCAAGAAAACTGCTTCCCTATGTACAGTGGGGATCGAAAGTTTGGGCACCCCAGCTAAACATTTGTATTAATGTGCATAAAGAAGCCAAGGAAAGATGGAAAAATCTCCAAAAGGCATCAAATTACAGATTAGACATTCTTATAATATGTCAACAAAAGTTAGATTTTATTTCCATCATTTACACTTTCAAAATTACAGAAAACAAAAAAATGGCATCTGCAAAAGTTTGGGCCCCCTGCAGAATTTATAGCATGCACTGCCCCCTTTGCCAAGCTGAGACCTGCCAGTGTCATGGATTGTTCTCAATCATCGTCTGGGAAGACCAGATGATGTCAATCTCAAAGGTTTTAAATGCCCAGACTCATCTGACCTTGCCCCAACAATCAGCACCATGGGTTCTTCTAAGCAGTTGTCTAGAAAACTGAAACTGAAAATAGTTGACGCTCACAAAGCTGGAGAAGGCTATAAGAAGATAGCAAAGTGTTTTCAGATGTCAATATCCTCTGTTCGGAATGTAATTAAGAAATGGCAGTCATCAGAAACAGCGGAAGTTAAAGCAAGATCTGGAAGACCAAGAAAAATATCAGACAGAACAGCTCGCAGGATTGTGAGAAAAACAATTCAAAACCCACGTTTGACTGCACGATCCCTCCAGAAAGATCTGGCAGACACTGGAGTTGTGGTACACTATTCCACTATAAAGAGATACTTGTACAAATATGGTCTTCATGGAAGAGTCATCAGAAGAAAACCTCTTCTACGTCCTCACCACAAAAATCATCGTTTGAACTTTGCAAATGAACATATAGACAAGCCTGATGCATTTTGGAAACAAGTTCTGTGAACCGATGAGGTTAAAATTGAACTTTTTGGCCGGAATGAGCAAAGGTACGTTTGGAGAAGAAGGGGCACAGAATTTAATGAAAAGAACCTCTGTCCAACTGTTAAGCATGGGGTTGGATCAATCATGCTTTGGGGTTGTGTTGCAGCCAGTGGCACAGGGAACATCTCACGAGTAGAAGGAAAAATGGATTCAATAAAATTTCAGCAAATTTTGGATGGTAACTTGATGCCATCTGTGAAAAAGCTGAAGTTAAAGAGAGGATGGCTTCTACAAATGGATAATGATCCTAAACACACCTCGAAATCCACGGGGGATTACATCAAGAGGCGTAAACTGAAGGTTTTGCCATGGCCTTCACAATCTCCTGACCTCAACATCATTGAAAATCTATGGATAGACCTTAAAAGAGCAGTGTGTGACAGACAGCCCAGAAATCTCAAAGAACTGGAAGACTTTTGTAAGGAAGAATGGGCAAAGATACCTCAAACAAGAATTGAAAGACTCTTGGCTGGCTACAAAAAGCGTTTACAAGCTGTGATACTTGCCAAAGGGGGCAGTGCATGCTATAAATTCTGCAGGGTGCCCAAACTTTTGCAGACGCCATTTTTTTGTTTTCTGTTATTTTGAAAGTGTAAATGATGGAAATAAAATCTAACTTTTGTTGACATATTATAAGAATGTCTAATCTGTAATTTGATGCCTTTTGGAGATTTTTCCATCTTTCCTTGGCTTCTTTATGCACATTAATACAAATTTTTAGCTGGGGTGCCCAAACTTTCGATCCCCACTGTATGTGAATGTATATCTCTGTATGATTTCACACTGAGGTGTTGCACTTGTGGTGCGGCGTAAAAACTCATTTTTGGGGCATGTTTGGGGAGTTAAAAAAAAAAGCCCCAAAAACGCCTCTTCCCATTGAAATAAATGGAAAATGTCTGAAAAACGCCTCTGAGAAGCATTTTTGGTGCAGTTTTAAGTCATGTGTCCTTTAAAAAAAATGCGGCAAAGGATTCAATACATTTCTGTGCCTTATATTTCCCGATTCGACACTCTTCTCTCCTTGTTTTCACCTACTTCTTTTTCTTACTTTTTACTGTCCCCATTTTTTTCCTGAGTTTTCTGGGGCTAGGTGAGCCTATTTTTGCTAAAACAAAAACAACTTGCTCCACAAGAACTGTGTGAAAAATTTGAAAGTGAATGCTGTTGTGCCTTGATAAGAATCAAAAAGATTGATAAAAATCAAAAAATCAGTGAAACAATAAAACAGCGCAAAACATGAAATGAATCAAAAATAATTATACACAAATCATAATAAATGCTGTAGTTATAAAATAAATGTCCAAAACCACCAAAATGAAAAAAATATAAAATTTGTGTCCAAATACAAAAAGTGATGAAACCAAAAACAAAGAAAGTCCCCTTTAAACATGCAAATAGTGCTCCAAAAAAATTTAGGATAAGTGTAATACAAAGAAACGTCTCCACGGATCCACACCTTCCTGTGAATACTGATGTATTCCGCACTCACCAGAGATAAGAATAAAGTGCACTTTATGGATACAATATTCTGCTCCAATTCTCAGGGAAAATTTCCTCTCCGTAGCCTCCTCCATATACAAGAGCTTCCTTATATCCAACATCAAAAAGGGATTTCCCCTCATAACGATGTATATAGGAAGACAAAGGAGAACCAATAGTGCAATATTGCAAAGACTTTTAATTGAATAAATAGCGCTCAATCTACTCACATTATAACTTAAAATTAATCGCCAATTGACAAAATCCTCCAAAACAGACTTCCTAGCGTAAAATGGATTCCAGAAAGTAAACCAAACTGGCAGCATCGGATATGACATCACACGCTCAGCATAGGAAACCGGAAGTACGTTTGACTGATGCGTTTCACCCCTCCTCCAGGGTGTTATCAAAGAGCCTATTGTTGGCTCGTTCTACAACTTCTGTCATGTTTTCCTTAATGTTCATTCTGTGTGATTCATGAAGCTACAACCAATGACCAGGAGCGGACTGACAACTCATGGGGCCCCCGGCAATAGGGGATCACGGAGCCCCTGTGTCCTTGCCCAAACTCAAAAAAACCTATGAAAAAGGTACCAGGGGCATCTCATAGGGCCCCCTACTGACCCCGGGCCCTCGGGCAGTGCCCAAGTTTCCAAATGGTCAGTCTGCCCCTGCCAATGACTCTCATGTATCTGGTGGAGTCAATGCTGGGTAGTTTCTATTTGACCTAACCAGGTAATTTCGCACAGATCTTCTGTTTTCCTAAGATATGTCTGTTTGTTAAAACAGATGTTCTTATGTGTTAGTTGACATTTTGTGCTATAACATGACATTTGTCTTTGGCACTATTTGTAACTTGAAACATTTTCAATAAAAACGATTGGAAAATAAAAAACGCGGCAAAAACACTTTAAAAATGTAGCAAAGATGCGGTAAAACGACCTATGCGTTTTTGCGGTGGATCAGTGTGAAAGTAGCCTAACATGCAATGTTCAAGAAAGATCCATTATCTCCTGCGCTCAAGGACTCAGATCAAACAGGCGTTAGTGACAAGCAGCGTGTTGTGTATTCATCCGCTGGTGATCAGAGGTTGTGCAGCTCTATCATGAAGCTGGGGAAGCTTAATAAAACTGTAGAGGAAGATGAAAGAAAGAGCGCACAAACCTTGCGCATTACCTCAATAAATAGTGACTAATTTTATTAATAAGGAAATATAAAATGATTGTATAACAGGCATAAGTAACCATAATCCAAACAGGGTTACAGGTAAATCAAAAAGGGGGGGTATGAAGGCTAACGCGTTTCGAAGGGTGCTCCCTTCTTCATCAGAGCTGGGTTTGGCAGATAGAAACTTCAGTATGGCAGAGTTCCCATGGCAAGGAGATATTCAGCCACTGAGTGTCAGTATTACAGCAGTTCAGCCTGTTTAGTCCAACAAACACCCTTCGAAACGCGTTAGCCTTCATACCCCCCCTTTTTTATTTACCTGTAACCTTGTTTGGATTATGGTTACTTATGCCTGTTATACAATCATTTTGTGAGTATATTTCCTTATTAATAAAATTAGTCACTATTTATTGAGGTAATGCGCAAGGTTTGTGCGCTCTTTCTTTCATCTTCCTCTACAATGCAATGTTCAAGGCCTGAGACCCAGTAGACACGATCCTTCAAGTAGTAGGGGTAGGGGACAGTGATGTCAGTTACTCGAGTAAGCTCCGGCAGATACTGGTGAACATGCACATCCCCTGCCTTCATCCTAACATGCAATGTTCAAGGCCTGGGAACCAGTAGACACAATCCTTCCAATAGTAGGGGCGGGGGACAGTAATGTCAGTTACCCAGGTAAGCTCCGGCAGATACTGGTGAACATACACATCCACTGCCCTCATCCTAATCATCCTAAAATGCAATGTTCAAGGCCTGGGAACCAGTAGACACGATCCTTCCAATAGTAGGGGCGGGGGACAGTAATGTCAGTTACCCAGGTAAGCTCCGGCAGATACTGGTGAACATACACATCCACTGCCCTCATCCTAATCATCCTAAAATGCAATGTTCAAGGCCTGGGAACCAGTAGACACGATCCTTCCAATAGTAGGGGCAGGGGACAGTGATGTCAGTTACTTAGGTAAGCTCCAGCAGATATGGTGAACATGCACATCCACTGCTCTGATCCTAACATGCAATGTTTAAGGCCTGGAACCCAGTAGACACGATCCTTCAAGTAGTAGGGGCAGGGGACAGTGATGTCAGTTACCCAAGTAAGCTCCAGAAGATACTGGTGAACATGCAGAGCCATTACCCTCAACTTAACATGCAATGTTTAGGGCCTGGGACCCAGCAGACACAATCCTATTGGTAGTAGGGGTGGGGGACATGCAAATAATAATATTCAATCAGCAACTATCAGAAAGTCCCTATTTGCAAATCAGCTTCCATCCTGCAGCACTGGATGTTAGAATGTAAAGGTAAGTGCTACCCCTGATCAATTTAGAACCTTTTCCCCTTCTATAGACTCCCTTTAAAGTAGAACTCTAGCCTACAAAATTAAATACACATATATGAACAATTTTTTTCTTTCTAAAATATCTGCATTTCTGTTCAGTCACTTTCGAGATTCACACACATTAGATAGCAATGCTGCTGTAACATTACAGCTTTCTCTATCACCTTTATGTATCCTGTATACTATGAATGGGCATTACCACATTCCTGAGGCTGCTTCTCTTATGTTTCCATCTCCCAGTGCCTGAAAACATGATAGACTGGCAGCTTTGCACAAGGCAATAGAACTTGGTTGTCTCGCAAGGCCAACACAGGGAATTGTGGGAGTATAATATAAACACAGGCAGTCAGCAGAATTTTAAAATACATTTAATAACTTTTTAATGAAAACATAACTGTGCTAAAGGTGTTTTTTATATTTGGCTAAAGTTCTGATTCAATGAATGCAGTTGCAAGAAAACATAAACATGAATGCACAGACATAACTATAATATATGTGTGTGGTAATCAGCTTTTAGGGGAAGAAAAACCCATCTTAACAACCTTTGTGTATCTGAGCCCAAGATTGTATTTTGAAAGATCATTTCAGATCAGGGATAATCTACTGGTAACTGATTTATCTTCTGGGTGGTTGCTGGTGGGTCCCTTTACTCAGGCATCTAATATCTCCTGGAATTCAGCTCTACCTACCTAACACCGGTCTAAGGCATAAGATAACACTGTTTAGGGATACTATGATTAGCACAGTTTTGCGTGACCTGGAAAATCTTCCCCACTTAAAACTATGCTCTGACCAGAGACCCATTCCTAATAAATTTTACCCCACTCCCTCTAGCTAATACTCCCCAAAAAAAGAAATCTTAGCCTGAATCATTGGTCATGTGACATGCCATGCCCTATGTTTTCTTTCTTCTGCACTGTAGAGGGAGGTCCTTCTTTGGGTACCCATCTTGCTGCCTTGTGACATTGATGCTTCCATAAGTGGGGCCCTCACAGGCCTCAGAAGACTGCAGTGGGTTGATGATGTTACGATAAAGGGCAGCAATAAGACTGGTTGGTAGCACACTCAAACTGCAACTTTGGATGATCAGTCTTTGCTTCTACAAGAGTTGAGGTGTGAAAGTGGCCTCAGGTAAGTAAAATAAATTCTGCAAATCAGTAAAGTCAGAGAAAAGTAATGTATGGAGAGGAAAAACACTGCAAGTAAGCAGTTAAAATACTTGATTTTTCTATGCAATTTTTAAAGTTGGTAACAGGGTTGTTTTAAGAGTTCAACGTTGCTGTAAAAGCAGAAGTTCACCTGAAAAGGGAAGTTCTGCTCATCACCCCAAAATGTTGAAAATTTCAAGAGGTAGGAATACTTTTTCAAGGCACTGTATGTGTATGTATGAGTTTTAGTTATGGACCTTAGATTGTATGCTTCTTGAGGGCAAGGGTTGAAGTGATAGTACGATATATACAGTGTTCAAAATAATAGCAGTCAGACATCACTAACCTGATCAATCAATGTTTTTGGTAGAAATGATATTTCTACATGGCAAATAATTTACTAGCAGGTGTAGTAGAGTAATAGAAATCCAACAGACCCAACAGTCATGACATGCATGCTGCTGATTCTGTATAATTGAATCACTAATTGAAAGGGGCATGTTCAAAATAATAGCAGTGTGGAGTTCTATTAGTGAGGTCATTCATTCTTTGAAAAACAGGTGGCAATTATTGCCCTTATTTAAAGAAGGAAGGCAGCAAATGTTGTACATGCTGGTTACAGTGCATTTCTCTCTGAAATTCTAAGGAAAATGGGTCGTTCCAGACATTGTTCAGAAGAACAGCGTACCTTGATTAAAAAGTTGATTGGAGAGGGGAAAACATATAAAGAAGTACAGAAAATGATCGGCTGCTCAGCTAAAATAATCGGAAATGCTTTAAAATGGCAACCAAAACTTGAGAAATGTGGAAGAAAGCAAAAAACTACCATTCACATGGATAGAAGGATAGCCAAAATGGCAAGGACTCAGCCAACAATCAGCTCCAGGAAGATCAAAGAAGATCTAAAGTTCCCTGTGAGTACTGTGAGTAGTGAGAAGACGCCTATGTGAAGCCAAGCTATCTGCAAGAAGCCCCCGCAAAGTCCCACTGCTGAAAAAAAGACGTGCTGAAGAGGTTACAATTTGCCAAAGAGCACATTGACTGGCCTAAAGAGAAATGGCGCAACATTTTGTGGACTGATGAAAGTAAGATTATTCTTTTTGGGTCTAGTGGGCGGAGACAGTTTGTCAGACGACCCCCAAACACTGAATTCAAGCCACAGTACACTGTGAAGATAGTGAAGCATGGTGGTGCAAGTATCATGATATGGGGATGTTTCTCATACTACGGTGTTGGGCCTATTTATCGCATACCAGGGATCATGGATCAGTTTGAATACATCAGAATACTTGAAGAGGTCATGCTGCCTTATGCTGAAGAGGAAATGCCCTTGAAATGGGTGTTCCAACAAGACAACGACCCCAAACACACCAGTAAACGTGCAACATCTTGGTTCCAGACCAACAAGATTGACGTTATGGAGTGGCAAACCCAATCCCCGGATCTTAATCCAATAAAAAAACTTGTGGGGTGACATCAAAAATGCAGTTTCTGAGGCAAAACCAAGAAATAGAGAAGAACTGTGGAATGTCGTCCAATCATCCTGGGCTGGAATACCTGTTCACAGGGGCCAGAAGTTGGGTGACTCCATGCAACACAGATGTACAGCAGTTCTCAGAAACAGTGCGACTACAACCAAATATTCATTAAGTGATTCAAAGGAAAGCAAAATCTTCAAACATTTTTCAGTTTATATAGTGAATGTTTGAGTTTGTAAAGAAGAATACAAACACTGCTATTTTTTTGAACAGTCTAATACTCACTTTTCTTCAATTTTTTTTAGAGGAAAAACACAAATTTGATATATTTTTCTTCATGTTTTGATTTGGGATAGAATGTGTCGTGTTCCCAATGCATTTGTGTGGATGGAAATAAAAGCTATTAGAAGGATTTTGAGCTTTATTCACTTTTTTCAACACACTGCTATTATTTTGAACACAACTATATAGCGTAAATTAATAGCTCCACCTGAGTATAAATAAAATCACAGAGAACACTACAGGAAATAATCTAAAGACACCCTGATAAAACACTTTTATTCATAAATAAAAATGTTTCTTTTCCAGGAAATTTCATCTAAGTGACTATATAGGCAAAACCGAGAGTTTGTGCTTAGTCGATGGCAAAAAGAGAGACATCACCAAAATCACTCCGTCATGCTTAACTGCTGACCTCCTTCAGAAAATACTAGTTCCCTGGAAAAATTAATGATTCTGTACTTTGAGTTACTGACCCAGGACAAGTCCAGCCTTCACTTGCTACATGCTTCCTGCAAATAAGTGACTCAGAACTGAAGCCGGCAAGTAGATTTTCAAGAAAGAAGTCAACAGTGACATGCTCTAATAATTCTCTTATGACCAGATTCTTTTAATGTGCAACTTCTCTTCCCTGCTTTGTTGGATGTTGTAAGGTGGGTTAATGAAATATCCCATTTTTGTAGATAGCTGGTATTATTTCACTTGTTAAAGTCGATGTGAACCTCAACTAAAATAAATTTTGATTTATAAAGCACTGTATATTATAGATGATGTTAATTTATTTTAATAAAATAATCATTTTAACCTTTTTTTTCATCCTTTATTGTATCTTGATGTTGCAAATCTTCTTCAGCCTCTTCGCAGCCACTTCCTGTAGACATGCACTCTAGTAATGGTTGCATGACATTTTTTGGGGTGAGTTTCTTGATGTTGACAACAGTGGATCACGTTTGTCTGATGTTTGTTGAAATGACCATTTATAATGTATTGTGACAGGGTGACAACGAGGAGAACAGTTAGGAAACAGGGTCAAAGCTTTGTCACTCTATAACAGGAACAGGTATTATTCTAATTAAAGCTACAGATTTAAAAATGTTGAAAATTATTTTTTAAAATGACATGAACACTTTAAAACTTCTGTGAGAATTTAGAGATTGAGATTACATCTACTTTGAAGTGTATATTACCCTTTCAATACTACATACTGTATATGCATGTGCAGATCTGTGCTGCTGTGGTCACTTTACATTCTTGGTCTTGCTGCTTGGAGATACAGGACAAATGGCGTGCTTGTACTCCTGTAGTCAGGTTTGCCGCCGCACCCCTCACCTGCCCTGATCTTTAGACTGACAGTGGGTCTGATCAGAATAAAAAATGGAAAAAAGGCATAAAACTTTTTTTTTTTTTTTTTTAATATTGAATGTAGTTAAACATAAGTATTTGGCAGTATTACAGTGTGTATTTTAAGAGTGTCTTCACAAAAAAGTTTAATCCACTATGAATTCCTCCTGGAGATAAGTGTTATGCTGACCAGTTGAGAAGGAAATCATTTGTGTTTGTTTCTGTCGTACAATACACACATTATGATCCTGGATCCATTGCAGCTACAAGCTCTATTTGAGATCGAACAGTGACACCTGCAGTTTCAGTAAATTACTGGCTGTAGACAAGGAAAACGTCTTCACGAAAAACAAAGCCAGATCCATTCTATATTATTACCTGCAAAAAAAAATTCTGAACTTTCATTTGACACCAAGGTCAAGTTCAAGGATTATGTTTGGGACCTTTGTTTTGGCAGTGACATGTGAACATGGTCATAATAGATTGCTATTGTACACACAGCCCTTTTATAGAACACTTAGGTTGTTTGTAGGTAGTCACATAGCACTGCATAGCACTTTTTCTATTGTATCTTTTTCACATAGCATTACACACTGGTCTAGTTCCCCTTGTCAGCTTTCAGTTCTTTTACATTTATGGAATACAGTTTGTGCTAAAAACACATTTAGATACATTAGGAGAGGTAACAGAAATCAGCATTTTGGTAAATACTTTGCAGTAACTCTTAGATTTACCTTCTCTGGAATTTTCTGTTCCAGTTGTCAACTTTCCTGATGATTGGTGTGGTTACTTTCTGCATGGAAATGTTTAAAAGTCTGACGTTTCTGATAACAAAAGTTTTAGTGCATGTGTTATATCAACACACTGAACATACCTGAAAAAGTAAGTTGTCACATGGCAACAATTGATATTACTAACGCCTAAATATAATCTATCTGTTATTTTCTCTTTCTTTTCTTTCTTTCTTTCTTTCTTTCTTTCTTTCTTTCTTTCTTTCTTTCTTTCTTTCTTTCTTTCTTTCTTTTCTCTCCTTCCTTTCTTTCTCTCTTTTTTTCCATTCCTTCCTCTCTCACATTCTTTCCTTTCTCTCTCTTTCCTTCCTTCCTTTCTCTCTTTCTTTTCTTTTCTTCCTTCCTTTCTCTCTTTCTTTCCTTCCTTCCCTTCTCTCTTTCCTTTCTTCATTCCTTTCTCCCTTCCTTCCTTCCTTCCTTCCTTCCTTCCTTCCTTCCTTCCTCCCTTCCTTTTTCTCTTTATTTCCTATTTTTTCTCTTTATTTTCTATTTTATTTCTATGTTTCTCCCTTTCTCTCTCTCTCTTTTGTTCTTTCCTTTCTCTCTTTATTTCCTTTCTTCATTTTCTATTTCTTCATTTTTTTCCTTTCTTTTCTTCCTTCATTTCTCTCTATCTCTCCTTTCTTCCTTTCTCCCTTTCTCTCTTTCTTTCCTTTCTCTCTTTCTTTCCTTTCTCTCTTTCTTTCCTTTTTTCCTTTCTCTCTTTCTTTCTTTTCTTCCTTTCTCTGTTTCTTCATCTCTTTCTTTCCTTTCTTCATTTCTCTCTTTCTCTATTTCTTTCTTCTCTCTCTCTCTCTCTCTCCCCCCCCCCCTCTCTCTCTCTCTCCCTCTCTTTTTCTTTCCTTCCTTCCTTCCTTCCTTCCTTCCTTCCTTCTTTCCCTCCTTCCTTTTTCTCTTTATATCCTTTCTCCGATCCTTCCTTTCTCTCTTTCTTTCTTTCTTTCCTTCCTTCCCTTCTCTCTTTCCTTTCTTCATTCCTTTCTCCCTTCCTTCCTTCCTTCCTCCCTTCCTTCCTTCCTTCCTTTTTCTCTTTATTTCCTATTTTTTCTCTTTATTTTCTATTTTATTTCTCTGTTTCTCCCTTTCTCTCTCTCTTTTGTTCTTTCTTTTCTCTCTTTATTTCCTTTCTTCATTTTCTATTTCTTCTTTTTTTTCCTTTCTTTCCTTCCTTCATTTCTCTCTTTCTTTCCTTTCTCTCTTTCTCTCCTTTCTTCCTTTCTCCCTTTCTTTCCTTTCTCTCTTTCTTTCCTTTTTTCCTTTCTCTCTTTCTTTCTTTTCTTCCTTTCTCTGTTTCTTCATCTCTTTCTTTCCTTTCTTCATTTCTCTCTTTCTCTATTTCTTTCTTCTCTCTCTCTCTCTCTCTCTCTCTCTCTCTCTCTCTCTCTCTCTCTCTCTCTCCCCCCCCCTCTCTCTCTCCCTCTCTTTTTCTTTCCTTCCTTCCTTCCTTCCTTCTTTCCCTCCTTCCTTTTTCTCTTTCTATCCTTTCTCTGATTCTTCCTTTCTCTCTCTCTTTTGTTCCTTCCTTTCTCTCTTTATTTCCTTTCTCCTTTTCTCTTTCTTCTTTTTTCTCTTTCTTTCCTTCCTTCATTTCTCTCTTTTTACCTTTCTCTTTTCCTTTACTTTCATCCTTTTTCTCTTTCTTTCCTTTCTCTCTTTCTCTCCTTTCTCTCTTTCTCCCTTTATTTAATTATTTCTTTCCTTTCTCTCCTTCCTTTCTCTCTTTCTTTCTTTTCTTCCTTTCTCTCCTTCCTTTCTCTCTTTCTTTTTTCTTTCTTTCTTTCTTTCTTTCTTTCTTTCTTTCTCTATTTCTTTCCTTCCTTTCTTTCTCTATTTCTTTCCTTCCTTTTTTTTTCTTTCTTTCTTTCTTTCTTTCTTTCTTTCTTTCTTTCTTTCTTTCTTTCTTTCTTTCTTTCTTTCTTTCTTTCTTTCTTTCTTTTTTCTTTCTCTTTCTTTCTTTCTTTCTTTCCTTTCTTTCCTTTCTTTCCTTTCTTTCTTTCCTTTCTTCCTTTCTCTCTTTCTTTCCTTCCTTCCTTTCTCTCTTTATTTTGTTCTTTCTTTCTTTGACTACGGGTAAGTTAGTTGTCGGCTCTTCCAGAAATACAGTGCTCATGTGTATGTGAGTTTATTGCATGTGCAAATGTAAAGACTTCAGAGGTCCATCTTTTGGCTGTTTGTCTTCATTCCTTCCTTGCTTTATTTCCTTTTCTTTTTTTATCTTGTTAGTTCTCAGCTCTCCCAGAAATACAGTGCTCACATGTATGTGAGTTTATTTCATGCGCTCAGAGGTTCAGCTCTTGCATGTTGTCTGTTTGGGTGAATTATTAATTTACTAAGGAATAATAAAGTTAGGTATAGTCCATGTCCCAAAACAGGAATACATTGGTAAAACTCGAGGGCAGTTTTAAAAAAAAATAGATGTGATAGTCAGGTACACGCATGAGCATGATATGAGAACTCAGTGTGGAAGCATTTTCATGTGCATGGGTGTACAATCAGTAAGGCATCATGAATTTTAATGAGCTTTCAATGTGGTCTATGCCATTTTTAGAATGTATGCCATAATTCCAAAATTTTAAATATGGAATATAATAAATAAGAAGTATTTAGCTCCCCATCCCTTTTAGGATGTTTGTTAGTGATGAGATAGAGTTGTCAACATTCTGATATGTACAGTCATTTTTTTTTTGTGCCGTGCTATATATTGCAAAGAATTATAAAAGAAATGACAAAAAATAATATATACTTGTCTATTTTTATTTCCATGAAAAACAATGTTATAATCAAGGACAGATGCCAGGAAACAATAGTGATTCATGCTTTGATTGGGGACTATGTGACGATGGTGGTGAGTAGTAGACTTTAGTGCACTGAATGAGCGTACATATGGTAATGTATGTGCTTGCATGTATTTATTATGTATATATGGTGGTGGTGGGGGGGTCTACAGCATCACCATGGTTCAGTTTTAGTAAATCAACTTCCCCCTCCTCCACAGCATAAAAGAGCTGATTTTTTAAAGGAGTGAATATCTCTCTCTCTTTCTCTCTCTACCCTCTCTGTCTCTATCTCTCTCTGTCCATATCACAAAAGAGCTGATTTACTAAGGGAATACATCTCTCTCCCTCTCTCT